>NW_015961963.1:31532-82892 GCF_000497045.1 Kalmanozyma brasiliensis GHG001 | reverse complement strand
GTGTGTGTGTGTGTGTGTGTGTGTGTGTGTGTGTGAGTGTGCTGCGTTTGGTCGAGTTCAAATCAGGGTCGACGGAAGGGCACTTGGCTTTGCTCGCTGACTGGGGAGTATCCTTGGCAACTTGAACCGTCTTTCTCACATCTCTCTCCACCACACACACGCCACGAATCCATCGATATGCATGTCCATTGCATTCTAAACACTACAGCTTGCTCTTGGGCTTCGAATCTCCATCGATGACGACAAAACAGTTCTGTGCGCACAAGGGGAACTTCGAACCGTAGACTTTTGCCTGCGCCGAACTTGCCTGGCCCTGTGCGTTCCTCGCCGCGATTCCTTGAGCGATGACAGCCAACCGGAACCACGCCCACGCTTTGGCGGCTGTCCAGTTCTCCAGTGGGTACGAACGGTTGGTTCCCTGGCAGTACTGCTTGATCAACGTGCTCTCTAGCGGTACAGGCGACTGGTCCTCCGTCAACCCACCCAAACTCAGCAGCAGACTCCCTTCCTTCCGGCTCTTCTCCCAGATCTCCACGTCATTGATCGTGCTTGCATCGCTACACGGGATGCTGTACGGCTGGAGCAGGTTCCCGAGATCGCTCAACGGGTGTCCCAGCGTGGACAGCTCCCAATCCAGGATGCCGATCACGCGCGGCTCCGTGGGGTGGTAGATGAGGTTGTCGATCTTGTAGTCTCCGTGCACGATGGTGTTCTCATCCTTGGGCATGTTCTGTGCGAACCAGCGGAGGAAATCCTCGCCCCTTGGTAGGGGACCGACAGGCTGACCGGTACTCTGGTCCTCAATCTTGGCCTGGATCGCCGACACGCGGCCGAGGGACTTCATCTGACGTGTGTAGAAGCCTTCCCGCTTGCCGTAGTCGCCGAGACCGATGGCGGAGGGGTCGACGCGGTGCAAAGCGGCAAGGGTGTCGATGGCGGACAACCAGCACTTTTTGCGCTCCTCTTTGTCGGAGATCTGAAGGAAGCGGTAGTCTTCGAAGATTCTTCCGTCGACAAAGGCCATCACGTAGAAGGCGGTGCCTACAACCGCCTTGTCCTCACAAAGGCAGAACACTTTTGGTACGGGGACCGCGTCTTTGCTGCCCTCCGGCAAGCCGGCAGTGTAGTCGTGAAGCGCCTTGAGAATGCGATACTCGCGCTCGACAGCGTGAGCCGTGGACGACATGAGCGATCCAGGCGGTTTCTTGCGCAGCACGTAGCGCACATTGTTCTTGTCGAAAAGGATGTACGTCGGATTGGATTGGCCGAAAGAGAATTGCTTGACGGTCACGGGCGCCGCAATGTCGGGGACGTTTGAGGTGAGATAGGAGTTCAAAGCGTCCAGGTCGAACGCGTGGCGCACGTCGCCGTAGTGCTGGCCGACCTTGTCTTCTGGCATCTTTGCGGTTGCGTGTGGGTGATGGGTGGCGTGTGAATTTGTATGCGTTCGATTGTGGTGCGCTCGGGTGTGTGCTTGCGAGCGAGAGTTGGTCTCCGAGAAGCAGTCAATCTCGAACGATCGACGCTGATGGGGTTGGTAAGCGTTGAAAGAAGAAAGACCGTGGATGGTGTCCCAGGTTGTGGTCGTGGATGTGGGGCAGGAAGACGAAAAGAGTGCGGGGCAAGGAGGCGTGTACCGGCACACGCTACGTTGGCCTGTGCAGCCGACCCGCCTCGCGACGGCGCTCGTCAGACCCGGTCCAACCGGCACCCTTGCCCGCTCCGAGCGCCCAAAATTCTCAAAAATTCAAATTGGTTGGCGTACCGGCTTCTCTAGGCGTTTTGCTTAGCCGGCGTCTGCAAGCCAGAGCCGGCGAGCTTCGAATTGACCTTTTTCGACCGGGACGGCACACCCGACCGCAAGCCAGCCTCAACATTTGCGAAGCTCTTGTTCGACACACTGCACTCAGCGTGGATGCGAAGGAGCAAGCAGAGGCCACGTGCACACACTGAAAATGGGAAAGACAACGAATCGTTACGAAATCGTGAAGTATACGGAAAGAGTCATTACAAGAGGGGCACGGAGAAGAGAGACGATTAAGAGAACATCGGAACAGGATACGGCGAACAACGGCGGACCACAGGTATACAGCGACGTCGCGGCCTAGCCGAGAAAGGGTCTTCTCCAGCTATCCGAAACGTCAAACACGAATGTCCCCTCGCAGGAATCACCGTTGATGGATTAAGTGCTTGCGAAGAGACCTTCTTTTTGGGTGATTCTGCTTCCCGATCCTCGACACCGTGGGTCCGTCCAATTGAATTAAGCGCGCCTCGCCCTTCCGGACCCTTCTGCAACGACTCGACCGAAGATCAGCGATTGGAGAAGGCCAAATCTATCTATCGAGACGCCGGAGAAGACACCGAAAGCGCAGAGCGCGCTTAGATCCAGCCGATCAGGCCCTTGTTTCGGGCGCCAAAGACGATCGAGAGGAGCAGAACCAGAATGGCAAGTCGCTTCGTCACAACTTTTCCGACCTCTTGGAACGCACGGTGTGAACCCAAGGAGCAGAGAGAAGTGAGCCGTCCAAATTCGCGGGAGGGGATTTCCGAGCGAGATACGCCAAGCGCGTGAAATTGGTTCCGCCAAGCATTATTCGCAGCAAGTCCGACCGTCGAAAAAATCGAGCAGAGGAGCGGTAACCAAGCCAGCGCACGGGGAGCGCCGACCAGAAAATCGAGACGATGGAGCAGAGGGTGGTCGTCAGTCGATGCGATCAGGTCACGTGATTTGAGAGCCCCGTCAGTATTTCCAGAACATACATTCGCATCAGAGGAGTGGCAAAGGAGGAGATAGTCCACCAGAAAGGGAAGGAGAGAGAAAGGGGGTGCGTGTCCGCTGCTCAGTGTGCTGTTCCACCGAGATCAAAGGAGCGAGATTGAGAGCGTAAAGGAGATGGACCATGTGCTGATGTGTCGATGGGCGCAACAGTCGAAATGCAAGACCGACTCCGAGCAACGGCAATCGCAAGGCCCCACAGGATTGCATGACTGAGCGCACAACATCTTCGTCTGTGCACGATGGAGTCTGACTGGCAGATAGCACGGAAGAGGGAAGGGAATACTGGACAGGCTCAATCGAGACCAAGAAGACTTACCGATGATGACTTGGTTATGCTGCTGTGTGGGTTGGAGGGACGCTTGAAGGTCATCGAGTACTCGGCGAGCGCGCTCATCTTCTTCAGGTTGGCCTCCGTGTACGGTGGGTATCGCGAAGACATGACGAGCTCGATGATCTTGCCGAGAAGACCGGTCGAGGGGGCATCCAGGCTGGCACGCTGGTGGCTGAACTGGTCGAACGAGGCCTTGCCATGGTAGTTACCGTAGCCGGAAGGACCAGTACCACCGAAGGGCAGAGCATCGACGGCAAAGTGAAGCAGCGTGTCACCCTGCACGCAGGCACCGGAGCGAGTGTTGTCAAAGAAGAAGTCCTTGACCTTGCTGTCGCCGGCAAAGAGGTAGAGCGAGAGGGGCTGGTCGCGCGAGTTGATAAAGTCGACGGCCTCCTTGACATTCCTGACAGACATGATGGGGAGGATAGGACCGAAAATCTCGCCGGTCATGAGAGGGTCATTGGGCTTGACATTGGCTACGACAGTGGGAGGAAGGAACTTGGAGTTCTCATCACCCTCGCCGCCAAGCACGATCTTGCCCTTGGTACCGCCGAGCATGGCGTCGAGGCGCTTCCAGTGACCAGGGTTGATGATGCGGGCGTAGCTGGCCGACTCCTCGACACCGCCCTTGCCCTTGGGGAAGAAGCGCTCGTACGCCTTCCTGAGCTCGGCGATGAACTTGTCCTGCAGCTCGGGAGCGATGAGCACGTAGTCGGGGGCAATGCAGGTCTGACCGCAGTTGAACGACTTGCCCCATAGGATACGGTGAGCGGCGATGCTGAGGTCGGCGCTCTTGTCAACGTAGACGGGCGACTTGCCACCGAGCTCGAGCGTGACGGGGCAGAGCCACTTGGCAGCCTTCTCGGCGATGATGCGGCCGACGGTGCCGTTACCGGTGTAGAAGATGTGCTCGAAGCGCTGGTCGAGAACAGCGGTGGTCTCTGGGATACCGCCGTTGACGATACGGTAGCACTCGGGATCGAGGTACTTGTTCCACAGCTTGGCGATCAGCTTTGCGGTGTGGCCAGCCACCTCGGAAGGCTTGAGGATGACGGTGTTACCGGCAGCGATGGCACCGACGACAGGACCGATCTGGACAGTGATCGGGTAGTTCCAAGCGCCGAGGACCAAGACGGTACCCTTGGGCTCGGAGCGGATCTTTGCGCCGTGCGCAGCCCAGGCGACGCCGGCCCAGGGCTTGGTGGGCTTAGCCCACTTGTCAAGCTTGGCAACAGCCTCGACGATCTCGTTGGTGGTGCCCATAAGCTCGGCGAAGATGGACTCGAAGCGCGAACGGCCAAGGTCCTTCTTGAGCGACTCGACAAAGTCGTCCTTGTGGTCTTTGAGCATGTAGGCGAGCTGCTTGAGCTGGTTCTTTCGGTACTCGATGGAACGCGTCTTGCCGGTCAAGAAGGCGGCACGAAGGTCGCTGACGATCTGTGGGATGTCATCGATGTTGGTGTACTCGAGGCCGGCATCGGCGGCGGCGGCTGGCTTGCCTGACATGGTGAATATGCGGTGTTGCGGGTGATGAGATACGATTCAAAGATGGCGGGGTTGATGATGGGAAGCGATTGATGTGGCAGAGGTACAGTTATCGAATCGCGACTCTGGATGGACGTGACGGTGTAAAAGGAAGGTGCTGATGATGGTGATGATGGCTCTAGTGGCAAAGTGATCTCGACGAGAAGAGAAGATAGGAGGCAATCACAATGGCAGTCCCGGGGGCTTCGTCAGCTGAGGCTGCGGAGAAACAGCAGAAGCGCTGCGACAGCGGCGGTCACGGCAGCGGCAACTTTTCGGCTAAGTTGCAGAGCGAGAAGCGATTTCTCCAGTGACGCGCATGCATGTCTGTGCGGAAATTGTGCTTTCAGCGAGAAGATTGCTAGCCAGCGCCGCCCAAAATTGGCGGCTGCGGGGAAGGCTGTCGCAAAGCACTTGAACAAGCGAGACGCTCGTCTAGGACAGTGTGGCTTTGCAGCGTCTCGCAATGCTACATGCGACTCTCTCGCTCTGTCACTCACAGTGTGATGCGGCGGACGTCGCTTCCGAACCAAGGCTGGAGTAAGGTGAAGCAACCCACAGTGACACACGGCACGCTCACGCCCATACGAGTCTACTGCTCGCGGCGCCGCCGATGCTGCCTTGACTAGGAAATCGGCGACATTGACCCGCGTGGCGGAGGTGGTGCGAGGCCCCTGTCGAAGCAAGGGAGCAAGCACAATGGGTTGTTAGCTTATCGGCTGGCAGCAGGAGGCTTTGACCAAAGTTACCACCGCCCCGTCACATTCTTCTTGTCCGCAGATTTCCCCGCCTTACGGCAGCGATTGCGACTCGCTAGCCTGTTCGCAAGAGGACCGACCCCGGCGACACCGACAACTGCTGCGGCTCTGTGATCCGTCGGCACCTCCTCGACCCTGGCGGATGACAGACCATAGGATCACGTTTGCCCAACGTGCTATCGGAACGGTTCCGTGAGCCTGGTCTCTGACGTGGGGATTTGAAGAAAGCTTTCAAGAAAGCGCTGGGTTCGATATTCGCTCATGCATCAGCGACCCATCACCTGGGCTGTGGCGCTCACTGTTCTTTTCTTGAAGCCCCATAAGCTTGATCGAGGTGCCTAGATGCTCTGACGCACTTGTTACAAAGCTTCAACGAATTCGGCTTCCAGCGACGACGTCAGCTTGGTCACGAACAAACGCCACCTCCAAATTCGGTCCCTCGGCTACCAGAGATGGGCGAGGTGCACGAACCGCGGATCCAGCGTCATCATGGCGGTCAATGGGGGATGGATGAATTCTCGCTTTTCTATTAATTTGTTAAGCTGACTCGGTCTTATTGGTCAAATTGTTAGCTCTAGTAGAAGAGACACCTTTGGAGTTATTCATAGCAGAGTGGGGAAGAGCGCCATGATGCACGCAATCAATCGCAATTCAGGGTCCAGCTGCATCCAGCGCATGCAACACCAAGCTTTGGACCCTGCTGAAAGCGCTGGCTGGCCCCTTTACTCATCTGTTCGGCGCCAGCGAGTTGTCTGCGCAACACTGTCCGCTCTGACGGAACGGCCGAAGCGCAGCCTGCGTTTGGGAATGTGACCGATGGCAAGTGATATCGGACTCAAGCCGAGAAGCTGACCGCATCCAGAGAGGCGTGAGAAAACGTCCCGCGCTGCGTCGGAAGCGGATGGACGTGTTGCAGTTGCGGCTCAGTCCTGTGACTGCGCCCACTTCCGCCTTCATAATCATTCAGCATCTTCACTCTTTTCCATCATCTTCGCCTTGCTAGCTCTCGCAACTCTCTCCCGCCCAATCGCTCGCGAGATCCTGCCGGCAGTCTTTCCGATTGTCGCTGATTAAACCACTTCGTCCAAGCGGACCACATTCCGCCGACGATCATTCACTCCAGCAATCTCGTCTCGTCCCGCCCCATCGTGCCCGCAAAATGGCATCGCAGTCTGACAGCGCCGCTGTGGCTGGCAGTGTCAACAGCGCAGCAGAAGCCAATGGCACCTCTCCACAGGCGACGCCCACCAACTCAGCAGCATCTCTCACTGCGACGCAAGAGAACCCGTCGGCGACTGCTTCAAACACGTCCGCAGCTGTATCAAGCACGCCAGCTATCGACTCAGCTCTAGCAGGAGATGCCCTTACAGGCACGGCGGCGCCATCTGAAGCTCAAGTTACAGCTCCTTCCGTCCACAGCCCCGAAGCGCCAGACGTGACCGCAGCACCGACAACAACATCAGCTTCTGGCTCCAGCACCGCAGCGTCCATGCTGCCTCGTGCTTCCTCGGTATCTTCTGGCTCAACCACCAGCTCGGGTACCGCGACACCCACAGCGAGAGCTCTTCCAGCTCGCGGACTCCTTTCAGCGTCCACCTCCAACAGATCCCTGTCTGGCAGCACCGCCAGAACCACCGACGCCGCCCAGCGCCCTTTCCCTCGACCCGGCGCTCAGATACCTTCAGCACGTGAACGTTCCGCGCCTTTTGTCGCTCCCCGACATAGCCTGGCTGCTTCCGCCATGGCATCTACCTATGCCGCACACAACCAGATTCCTTCAATTTTTGGCTTCTACTCGCACGATGCAAACCCTACCACGCAAGTCAGCACCGCCAATGCATCCACCTACCAGCCGCCCGTCAATTGGCGCCAGCCAGCCTCTCGGACCGCACCAACTCATCAGCGCGCCGGCTCCAACTCACCCGTTCCGGCTCGAGCAGTCCAAGCCGCCTTCCAATCACCCATCTCCAGCCCACGAACTGGAGCCTTGAGCTTTTACGCGCCTGCAGCTCAGCGAAGTCAAGCTCGCAGCACGTTCAGTAGTTCGACTGCTTCGCGTTCCGAACAGCGAAGGTATAACTCGCAATCAGCAGTCACTGGGCCCGACTCGAATCTGCCGTCTTTCCATCTTCCCACTGAGCAGCCTACTTTCGAAGAGACGACCACCATCTCCTTCACTTGGACCATCCGCGACCTGCATCTGCTGCGCGAGGAAGTGGAGCTCTCTCCTCCACCATCCGAAGGAGGCCGGTCGGTCAGCGCCGGTGCAGGAAAGAGTGATGTCTGGACGAGTCAACCTGTCTTTGGCGACAACAAGTGGAAGGTCGAGCTCGTTCGTACCACCCGGCCCCTTCCGGGCGAGGCACAGGCTCCTTTGAATGGCTTGCACAATCATGTGGACGACGAAGAGACTACGCCGGCCTCCACCACAAGCGTCGATCCAATCGCTATACAAGATGATGACGCGACCGCAAACGCTCCACGTTCCAGCATCACCATCCTTTCGGTCTACTTGACTGCTTTGGTCCTGGACTACACGAACGCCGACGTCGAGATTCCCGCTTCCATCATGCTGGGGCTGCGACCGGTTCGCGCCGCTGTCGGAAGGAGTGGCGCAGAAAGCGGCGGCTATCTGTGGCGACGCTTCTACGACTACACCTTCCAGAAAGAAGCCGACCTTTTCACCTGCCACGACCTACCAAGCGTTTCTGAGATGCTTCGAGATAGCAGCGTAGCACGCGATGATGCGGTTACGTTGACCCTTCAGCTTGGCCTAGGGCCTGGCCACTCGCGCGGCAGGTCCAGCCAGCTCGACGACGGTGCCTTGACCCGTGCACCAATCGAAGTAAAAGGCCATCATCTGGTTCCCAGGGCCATGCTCAGTTCCTTGCACGGCTTGCTCGATGACGCCAACACGGGCGATGTCCGTATCTTGGTGCGCGAGAGAGGTGTCTTGCTTCCTGGCTCATCCGAGAGAGACTCCATGTCCGATGACGGTCACTTCGATGGGACCATGGCCACCGACAGTGGGCGCATCGTGCCCTACCCCGTCGGGTCGAGCTTGCCGGCTTCCTCGGCTGAAACAGAGGCAGGCACTTCCGCTCCCATTGAGGACGACCCAGACCGCATCTTCGTGCGCGACCGTGTCTTGTGGGCGCATGCGAGCGTGCTCAAGAGCCGCAGCGACTACTTCAAGACCATGCTCACCTCGGACTTCAGCGAGGGGATCAGCCGTAGCTACGGTGATCCTGATATCAGCGAGGGGCGCGGCCGCAACGTCCGTACTCTACAAATTTCCGACGCCGACTTTGTCACTGCCTACCGGTTCTTGCGATATCTCTACACCGACGACATTCATTTCGCCGATCAGGAAGACGTGCGCAGCGCTATATTGGACGAGGAATGGGCGAGGGGTGCTGATCAGGGCTACCTCACGGTCGGATCAGCGAACGAAGACACCAACCACCACGGCATGCGCCAAAGTATGCTTTCGAATTGGACATCCATCTCGCAGCTCAAGGAATTCAATGACTTTGAGATGGACGACGACACAAGCTATGCATCGCCATCGGATGCTACACCGGGCAGGCGACGAGACTTGTCCGGCTCCTTTGTCCTGCAGGGATCATCCTTGCACACTGCCGCGTCGACGTCAACTGCTGCTACGACATCTGGATCTCTTCGACAGAGGACAAGCGCAGCCTCATCTGGAGGCGTTGTTGGTAGCGCTCGCCCCTTGTCGGCCCCGAACTCACCTTCAGCCGCCACAGGCGCAGGCGGAGCAGGCAAGCATCACGCAGCGGACGGAACTGCAGCCCACCGCACAATGGCGGAAGCATCAGCGACTGGGACCTCAGGCTCACTCGATCCGCACGACCATCCATGCGCTGACCCCGGACCCGCCTCTGCCCTTTCGATCTACAAGCTCGCCCATCGCTACCACATGCAGGATCTGTCAAGACTCGCGGCGCTCCACATGGTCGCGACGCTGACACCGCAGTCGGCGTTCCCGATGCTGCTCGCCACGTCGATGTACGAGGAGCTCCATGCTCAGATCAAGACGTACGTCTACCAGCACTGGCACCTCGTATCGCACACGCAAGAGTTCGAGCGTTGCTGCGACGAGGTCTCGGTGGGCATGTGGGGAGCCGATGCGGGCAAGACGATGCGAGCGTTTGTGAGGAGTTTGGTCTCGCCGCTGCGGGCTGCTCAGGGTTGATGAGTCGCCCGCGCGCTGAGGCTGGGCTATCCTGGGACAGCCCGAACATAGTGGCGACACTTCAGAGTCCTTTCTCTGCTTGTTCGCTTCCGTAAGTGTACAGCAATAGCATTGACCGTCTTTTTACACTTCGGCGTCTTGGATGAGCCTGTGGCATGATATCTACACTGCTCCGCAACGAGCTTCCCTTCTGCACCATGCTAGCATCCTCCTTCTTCGAGGTTCCGCCTACTTGCCCTTCTGACCCTCAGACACGAGATGGTAATCCTCGGGCTTCTCGCCACTCGTCCCTTTCTCCCGCAACTGCTTCTCCTTGCGATCCACCTTCCTGTTGACGCTCGACCAGCTCTTTCCGCTCCCCACGAACTGCGCAAAGAAGCCGGCGACGCCGCCCATCCTCGCCTCGTCCTCGGCCAATCCACCTGCGGTATCGGCGCGCTGTCGTTCGGCGTCCATCTCTTGCAGCGCCTTGAGCATTGCGTTCCTAACCTTGTCGGTGAGGTCGTTTGCGTCTTGTGCGGTGAGGTGCTTGGTCGGAATCGGCTCTAGAACCTTGATCTTGATGACGCCCGATTCGAAGCGGGATTTCGAGTCGAACAGGCGGTTGTAGTTCTCGCACACCACGGGGACCACCGGTACGCCGGCCTGGATGGCGAGATGGAACGCACCCTTCTTGAACGGCAGCAGGTCGGGAGTTGCCAACCCGGACCGCGTGCCTTCGGGGAAGATCCAGAGTGAAAGCTTCTTGCGGTTCATCGTCGCGCCGATCTCGCTGAACGTCTTGACGCTGTCCTTGAGGTTCTTACGGTTGATGAACACCGCACCGGACAGCTTCATGAACTGACCAAGCAACGGTGCGAACTGCAACTCCTTCTTGGCCATGATCGATGCGTGGGCGGGGAAGATGCGGCCGAGGTAGAGAATGTCCATTGCGGTCTGGTGGTTTCCTACCACTACGGCGGGGACGGCCTTGTTGAAGTTCTCCTCGCCTTCAACAACAAACTTGATGCCGACGAGCGGCGCGGTGAGACGCCAGAAGGACCGCGCAACGACCTTGTTGATGTTCAACCTCTGACCCGGGATCAGCGACATGATGACGGAAACGACGATGCCCCAAACTGAGCAGATTCCCATTCCCGCGATATATAGGAACGAGTTGAGGTAGAAACGCAGCTTCTGCGAGCGAGGCGAGATCAATGCCAGCAGCAACAGCGCCCCACCAGCGACGGTGGTGAGCGATTTGGAGAGCACCGCCATGACGAACGTGAGCGTGGTGGTGAGGAGGTGGACGAGGTAGGTGCACGGGTTGGAGGAGCGAGGTTGGGTCATCAACGACGATGATGTAGGAGGTTGTGCTGCCGCGCGACGTCGATGGTGAGTGGATGGGGAAGAAGTCAGGATGATACCGTGTCTGTGGTTGCGCTTGTGAAACCGGAAAGTTGGCTTTCTGAGCAACGCACAGACGACAAACCTCTCACGCTTACCCCGCTGCTCGCGATTCGACCTGCGCGTATCGCGGAGATCAACCAGCGCGTAGACAAATTAATTTTAACCCAGGAGCACAGCTCGATCTCACATGGAAGAAACAAGGGAGAGGATGTCATCTTCGTGCTCAGCGTCCACGATGCTGGTCTTTATGTGTTTGGCAGGGCTGCAAAGCATGGTAGCATCCTCTCTGAACATGAAATGCCAGCCGGTCGCAGGTAAGGGTCCCAGCTGGACCCTAATCACAGTACTACTGTCAAGATAGGCGCTTTGTCTTGATACAGAAAAGAAATCGCTACGAAAAGGAGGCATCAAAAAGGCGTCCCTAGCTGTACTTGCGTGCTCATCTCGACCGGACCTCAACTTCTCTGTCGAACGTCGGTCGTGCGTACACTCGTGCGATGTCATGCGCAGACCGGCAATGTTGGGAGCGGTCTGCGATTGCTAGCCGAAACGCTTGCTCTCGAGCCACTGTGGGGTAGCCTTGCATCGCGAAAAGCAAGTGAAAAGATTGCCGACGGCTGGGAGACTTCCATTAGCGCCTAGCCAGCCACACGCACCGGCGTACTTCGCTTAGTTCCCCACACGCATCCAACGATACGAGAGCTCGCTTGGAGATCTGACCTTTGTCTGTCGTCTATGCTCAAGTCCCTTCGACTACTGTCCGCCGGCGGAACGCAGTGTAGGGCCGCAAGATGTCAATGTGGGGTTCACCGGCGACTATGAACTCGCTGGGACGTGTGGGAAGGGGAGGCACCAAAGGGAAGGGATCGAAGCGCACAAGATGCATTGCCGATGGTCAATTGTCGTGGCTGGGCTTCAGTCAGCACATGGACCCAACGAAGTTGCCGGTGGGCAACGTATGACCCCACAGTAATGTCCACAGACGCCCGA
Organism: Kalmanozyma brasiliensis GHG001; assembly: GCF_000497045.1. Classification (NCBI taxonomy): domain Eukaryota; kingdom Fungi; phylum Basidiomycota; class Ustilaginomycetes; order Ustilaginales; genus Kalmanozyma; species Kalmanozyma brasiliensis. Next base: position 70,902 of record NW_015961963.1, on the reverse strand, counting down.
ACACGTTGTGTGCTCTTCGAGAAGCAGACAGGCAGCGGTACACCCGCAAGGTCTTGTCAATCAAGAGTACGGGTCCCACAGCATTCGGAGCGACGGCAGTGGTGAAGGAACCGTCCTTCCCCCTCGCGGTGGGAGCACATATATACCAACCTGTCCTCGCACCAGCTCGAAGTAGATCCACTCCATACTCCGGCAGCACTACCCAGCCTCACTTGAGTGTGGCCTCGCCTTACTGACGCAATGCACATCAAACGAGCGATCACGCTCTCTCCGATTGCCCTCCAGCATCTCAATTTCTCCTTCCCTGACTGCTCCGCTCCGCCCCTTTCCACCAATGGCATCTGCAACACCTCTCTCGACTACTACTCGCGCGCATCCGCCCTCGTGTCCGAGTTCACGACCACGGAACTCGTGAACAACACCATCAACTTTGCGCCAGGCGTACCCAGGCTCGGCATCCCCAACTACCAGTGGTGGACAGAAGCACTTCACGGCGTCGCCGGCAGCCCTGGTGTCAACTTCAACCCGGACAACACCGCCGAGTATGGGTCCGCGACCAGCTTTCCGCAGATCATCAACCTGGGCGCTACCTTCGACGATGCTCTCTACCAAGAGGTCGCTTCGCACATCGCCAACGAGACGCGCGCGTACAGTAACGCTGGCAAGGCAGGACTGAACATGTACAGCCCGCTCAACATCAATGCTTTCCGCGACCCACGGTGGGGACGAGGTCAAGAGACCGTGGGTGAAGACCCTCTCCACCTCAGCAGGTACGCCGTCAAGGTCGTACATGGTCTTCAAGGTCCTGCAGCTCTCGACGAGAACAATCCCCGTCTTTCACTTGCAGCCACGTGCAAACACTATCTCGCCTACGATGTCGAGGAGTACCAAGGTGTGGAGCGCTATCAGTTCAATGCGCTCGTTTCGAAGCAGGATCTGGCCGATTTCTTCCTGCCTCAGTTCCGTGCTTGTGTGCGCGACGGAGGTGCAACGACGCTCATGACCTCGTACAATGCTGTCAACAGCGTACCCCCCTCGGCGAGCAAGTACTACCTCGAGACCCTCGCCCGCAAGAGCTGGGGCCTGAGCAAGCGTCACAACTACGTCACCTCGGACTGCGACGCTGTGGCCAACGTCTACGACGGCCACCACTACGCCAACAACTACGTCCAGGCGGCGGCGGACAGCATGAACGCCGGTTGCGATCTTGACTGCGGTGCAACGTACAGTGATAACCTCGGTCAGGCCCTCGAACAGAACCTGACCGACGTTGCAACGATCCGCCGCGCCGTCACACGTATGTTCTCGTCCCTCGTGCGCCTGGGATATTTCGACAGCGCCGAATCGCAGCCTCTGCGCCAGCTCGGCTGGAACGACGTCAATGCAGCTCCTGCGCAGCGTCTGGCGTATACGAGCGCTGTATCGTCCATCACGCTTCTCAAAAACCACCAGTCCACGCTGCCGCTCAAGAAAGACTCGCTCAAGGGCAAAAAGATCGCCGTCATCGGTCCCTACACCAACGCGACCTATGCGCTGCGCGGCAACTACGACGGCCCATCGCCGTTCACCATCACCGTGCTGGACGCTGCCAAACGAACCTTCACCGACTCGACCGTGGTCTGGGCTAACGGGACCTCGATCAATGGAGCCTACAACTCGACCTCTGCTGGTGAAGCTAAGAGTGTTGCTTCCGACGCCGACGTGATCATCTTCGCAGGCGGTATCGACCCGACGGTGGAAGGCGAGTCCCTCGACCGTACTTCCATCGCATGGCCATCGAACCAGCTTCAACTCATCTCCGATCTCTCCTCGCTCAACAAGACGCTGGTCGTCGCCCAGTTCGGCGGCGGGCAGGTGGACGGTGCGCCGCTGAAGAGCAACTCCAACGTCGGTGCGCTCCTGTGGGCGGGGTACCCGGGTCAATCCGGGGCACTTGCGCTGATGGATGTCGTTGCTGGTAACGTAGCCCCTTCAGGACGACTGCCCATCACGCAGTACCCCGCGGACTACATCGACGGGCTGTCCGAGGCAACGATGGCCTTGCGCGCGAACAAGACGGCTGGCTACCCGGGTAGGACGTACAAGTGGTACGATGGTAAGCCGACCTATCCGTTCGGTTTTGGATTGCACTACACAAAGTGGAGCGCGTCGATGGAGTCTCCCAGCACATACACTATTTCGAGTAGCGAAGAAGGTTACGCGGAACACGTCGAGGTGGCAAACGTCAAGGTCAACCTCAAGAGCATTGGAAAGGTCACCTCCGACTACGCTGCGCTGCTGTTTGCCAAGCACCAAAATGGACCTGCACCCTATCCCAAGAGAACGCTGGTTGGGTATGCGAAGGTGAAGAGTATTTCTCCAGGCGAGCAGAGAAGCGTCGAGATCGTGGTCACCCAAGCTGCACTGGCTAGGGCGGATGAGGGCGGAAACGAGATTCTCTACCCCGGAGAGTACACGCTGGAGCTCGACACCGAGGGCTGTGGAGAGGGCGAGCTGGCAAGCACAAAGTTAATGCTCGAGGGTCAGGCGAAGAACGTGATTCCTTGGGTGCAGGGAGACATGTCGTAGGTGCTGTGGTGTCCTAGGTCTCGTTCCTTTTCAATTGCCACGAAGTTCTTGAAATGGATAGCGTCGCAGATCGTTTGTCTCTCCACGACTCTATCGGCACCTATCTGACAGAAGAGACTGCACTGTTGCTGTGCGACTTGGCCTGTCGAGCGACGTTTGGAGACAAGGTCGATAAGACACCTCATCTTCTCAACACAGTCAAGTATGAACGGCGGCGCTGCCGGCAGGGGCTGCAGCTACCAAGCGCGGTGCAAACCCACAAGTTCGGCAACATCCAAGTCCTCTCCTTTCAGGGCATAATATGGCCACGCAACGGATATGCCACTGGCCCGAATGCCACTGTTGAAGCCGAGGAGCCTGTGAAGGGCCTAGCCGCTAAGCAGGAGGGGGAAGGAATAGAACTGGAGAGAAAGACCAAGACATTATGGATCACGGAGGCAAAGCGCGGCTCAGCTTTTTTGAGATGAAGGACTCATGGGAGGACATAGAGTTTCTTGTCGGCAACGAGTTGCGGAAGGAGCTGCGAGCGATGGGTGCAAGTTTCTGGCTTTTCAAGAGATAGAAGTCGTACTTTTAAACGCCAACGCGGTCCCGTTTCGCGTCTTCATATGACTCAACCGTGTCGCGAAGGGTCATACTGTATTGCATGTGGTGCTGACGAGTGGCGACGAACGATCCATTTTCAATGTCCAATCTAGGCGGTGGTCGGAGCAGCAGCGATTCCGGGCAACCGCATCAGCCGCTGTACTTCTTTATCCTGCCTCGTCTCCTCCTCCTCCGCTCTCACCTTCTCCGCCTGTCGCAACTTCCACTGTTCCTCGAGCGCCTTCTGACTCAGTGTCCTGCTGGCGATGACGAGCTTCCACCACTTGAGGTAAAGCTCCTTTGCTGCAGCCTCTTGCTTTCCTCCCCAGGGACCGGTGGAAGCATTCTGGATGCGGGCGTAAAAGTCGCCCTCTGGAAGTTTTGCGAAGCGAGCACCATCTATGCCGTCGACCAGGCCTGCGACGTTGTTGGAGCTGAGTATGGGTGCACCGTACTTGAGGAGCCACTCGGATAGTCGGGCGGAGGACCAGAAGAAGACGTTGCGGCCCAACGGGTCGGGCTGCAGCTCGATCCTCGCATGCGGGGAGGAGACGAGCGCCGAAGCGTATCTGAAAGTGTTGAGCGTGGCAGCGATATCCACTTGATCCGGGCTGGCGGTGGCGATGAACAGCGTGTGTGTGGGCTGCCTCGAGTACAGATCGAAAGCTTCCTTGAGCGCCAGGGTGAGCTTGCTGGATCGGAAGGGAATGTGCGGTGCCGCCGCTCCAGCGTTGCCCGTCGTCGGCGGTGGTGCAGGTGAAGTGCGGGCACGAATGCAGCTCTTGAGCGTCATGAGGCTCGTGTTGATTGCAACGGTCTCTGCCATTCGGGTCGCGTTGCTCGTTGCGCCTGAGGCGGGCGAGTGATCCGCAGCCCTCTCCGATCCCGCCAGGTCGACCAGCTGGAGCACTCCCGGCGTTGCGTTCTTGTCCCTCTTTGGCTGGCACATGATGCGTATCAATGCGTGGCTTCGCGAGCTCTGCGGGTTCTTTTCGGTGCCCCTGGTGATGCGTTGGGCCCACGCGCCCTCCACCTGCGCCAGCATTTCTTCTGCTGTCAGCACCGTCTTTGTCGTGGCTTTCGCGAAGGTGCTGCTGCCGGCGATGTTCTCGGCGATGAGCACGCGTGCGTTGGAAGCGTCGAAAAGGTCGTTGACCTTGTTCTTGCCGTAGATCTCGATGGCTTGGAGGGTGACATCGCACTTGTCAGCGTTGGAGGCGAAGAGCGAGGTGATGGCGAGGCGAGAGCATGCGGAGAGGGTATGCGTCTTGCCGCTGCCGGTTTGACCATAGGCAAGGACGGTGGCGTAGCCGCCAGAGAGGACGAATGGAATCAGAGGCTCGACGTGTGTGCTGAAGAGGTCTTCGGTCTGCGCGGAAGGGAGGTAGCATTGATCCGAGGTGAAGGCATGCTCGGTGTGCGTGGCGCTCGTGTGTATGTTTGTGCGCGGCTCGAGGACGGTGGCTTGGGTTTGTGAGTCATCGGTGCTGATGAGAGGTGGTGAAGAGGTAGTCGGGAGGAAGGAGGGTCGGACGCGGAAGAGGACTGTGAAGTCTCGCTCCATCGTTTGATTCTGAATGGAAAATCGAGACTCGAGGGAGCGATTGTCAAAGTTGGGTGAATGATGGATGATGATAGAAGATGGTGATGGTGTGGAATTCGAAAGTGTTGCGCTGTTGGAAGTGCAAAAGTGTTGGTCTCTCCCGCACCTTTATCGTTTGGCCACGCGCGCGCTTCTCCGCACCGAGTCTTGGCACTTTTGGCTCAAAGAGAGAAAGCGGCGGCGGCGGTTGGATGATTTTCCCGCGGGCTTGATTTTTCGCAGATTGTCAGATTCTCGTTTCGTCAGCCTTGACACCGGAGAAGGCCGATTGAGAGCGTGCTAGCCGACGGTGCAGAGAGCGCCGTTTGAATTTCTTCCTGCTTTTGCCGCCGTGGATCGACACACCTGCTGTCAAGAAGAGCAACAATCTTAATCGAACCGCAATCTCGCTTAGACACGGCTCGCATCGGCGCAGCCTTGTCCGACGGTGGCGAGCCTTGCATCTTTGTCTGAGACGCAGTGTTCCCACCTCCCGGGTTCCGAGCAGCCGCAGGCGAAGAACCTGGGGTCGAGATAAGAAGATTTGAGTACGAGCAGCATCCGCCTCTTCTGAGCTGGCTGCAGGCACGGGCGCTAGCAGTGTCTTCAACGCAGGAAGGACTGAAGCAGAACTCCGTTTGAAGCGATGCAATACAAATAGCAGAGGCTTCCTCATTGCTTCGACCCCAACCCTTCTGCTCGACATCTCTCATCCTTCAGCAAACCCAGCTCGATCACGATGCTGGCCGCCACCTTCCAAAAGAGCTCGGCAGCAGCCCTGCTCCTGCTCCAGCTCGTCACCCTCTCCCTTGCCTCCGCCATCCCCCGTCGTGACCACGACTCCAGCAGCTCCAGCTTCGTGCTCGAGCACCACCTCGGCAACCTCTCACCTTACTTCGACGCGCCAGTCCCCAACCACCTCTCGCTCGGCGTTCCCTCTGGCTGCCATGTCGACCAAGTCTCTCTCATCCACCGACACGGTTCTCGCGGACCCATCTCGTCCGAGATTGGCTCCGTCCGCAACCTCTCGTACTACCTCAACAACCATACTTCCCTCCTCCGCTCGCCAGTCTCTGCGCCGCCCCAGCGACTCGCCTTCCTCTCGGAGTCCGGATGGAATGCTGACGCCCTCAAGCAGGATGATCTCACCGCCGTTGGTCGCCGCGAGCTCTTCTCGCACGGCGTCCAGATGCGACTTGATTACCCGCACCACAACACCACCCTCTTTCTGGCGGGCCAGCAGGACCGTGTCGTCGAATCTGCGCAGTGGTTTGCCGCTGGCTACCTCGGGAAGGACGCTAACACCACCGGTCAGCTCGATCTCATCAGCGAGAGCCTTGGTGTCAAGAGCTATATAACGCCAATGGAAAGTTGTGCCACGTGGACCTATGCTTCCGGTGGCAAGCCCGTCGCTGACTGGGGCAACGTTTACCTTCCCCCCATCGCCAAGCAGCTCAATGCCGAAGTTTTGGGTGTGTGGCCCGGATTGAACTTTACGCAGGACAACGTGCACGGAATGCTGTGGGCGTGCGCGTACGATCTGGCCACCTACGGTTCTGTTTCCAAGAGTCACTGGTGCGGCGTCTTCTCGTCCAAGCAGATCAAGCAGTTTGAGTACGAGCTGGATCTTCTCATGCGCGGTGCCTTCGGGTATGGGCTGCCCAACAACTCGGGTCAGGTGATGGGCTCGCTGTTCGTCTCGAACCTCACCCAGCGCTTGACACAGCCCGAGTCGTTCAAGGAGCCCAACGGCCAACAGAGGAGTCTTTTCTTCGACTTTGCTCACGATACCACCATCGACCTCATCCTCACCTCCCTCGGCCTTGCTGCGGACAAGAGCTACCCGGTGGACGGACCCATCAACCCCGCCCGCAACTGGAGGACAAGCTACCAGGTCCCCTTCGCAGCCCAGATGGAGTGGAGGAAGGTCATCTGCCCGGGACAGCAGAAGGCCGACATGATCCAGCTGCACCTCAACAAGGCGCCCTTCGACCTGGGTCCGCTGTGCAAGACCGACAAGTTTGGCGGTTGCGATCTGTCGGAATTCTTGGATGCAGAGGCGGTCAAGGAGGCTAACGCAGTGCAGGTGGGCGATGCCGTTTGGACCGCTGCTTGTGGGCAGTAGGCTGATACCTAAGAAGAAGACATCGCTTTGTATACAACAGACACCTCTGCAGCGCTTGCAATGGAACCTTACCAGGACCCGACCGCACAGAGGCGTGTGCTGAGCCTCCCAACGTCGAGCAGCTGAGAGGCGAGAATCATTCGCTGCACTCGCATCATCAAAGTCTAACAAACTTCGATTTTCCTTCGGACCGCCTCTGCGGGGAAGCAAAGTGGAGAAATTCCAGAGCGGCATCTTACGCAAAGCTGCAGCGCACGGACTGAACGCTCTTCGGCCTTTGTCCGGCCATCATCGTGCGACTCTATCTTCGTTTCTTACCCACGCTCATCCTCGCTCTTCCTCATTTCTGAGCTTGCAGCCCATTCTAGCTTCGTCTGCCTGCCGTTGATGTTGATTCGACCCGCAGCACGCATTGTCGCCATCACCAGTCGACTCTCGCCTCTCCGCACCGCTCCACTTCGCCCTCTTGTACCCGCCGTCAACCTCGTCCGACCGTTCACCATGTCGTCCTCCGACAAAGCGCCCGAGCCTGTGATGCCGACCTTCGAACGCACGCCGCTGCCCGACTTCTCCAAGTCGAACCCACTCGGCGCGCCCAATCGCTACGTCTCCACCGCTGCCTGCCTCATCATCGGCGACGAAGTGCTCAATGGCAAGACCAAGGATTCCAACTCGAACTACTTTGCCAAGTTCTGTTTCGACCTGGGCATCGAACTCAAGCGCATCGAGGTGATCCCGGATGACGAGGAGGTGATTGTCGAAGCGGCGAAACGATTGACTTCGCAATTCGATTTCGTTGTTTCCTCCGGTGGGATCGGCCCGACGCCGGACGATATCACCTATCAGTCCATGGCGAAAGCCTTTTCGGCCGATGGGCAGCTCGTGTACGACGAAGAAGTGATCCGACGCATGGCAGAAAACCTCAAAGCGCGACAAGTCAACACGGACGGGATCAGTGAAGACATGATCACAGCTCGCAAACGTATGGCCCTATTTCCCGCACAACACGCAGAAGTGATCTTCCCGACGGAAAAGCTGTGGGTGCCCGTCGTGCGCATGGCCGGCAAACTGTGCATCCTCCCCGGCGTACCGCGCTTGTTCGAAGCGCTCATCGACGGATTCGAATCCTACATCCCCCTCGACCCCAACCGTCCTAGACCCTACCGCGTCCTCATCCACACCAGACTCCCCGAAAGCAATATCTCCCCCTTCCTCGTCAGTTTGACCGAAAAGTGCAAGCCGCTCGACATCAAGGTGGGCAGCTACCCCAAGTGGAACAACGGCGTAGACGTCAGTTTGATCGGTAACGACTGGGATAAGCTGCAGGAGCTGATCCCCGAGGTGGAGAAGGAGGTCGATGGAAAGCTCATCGAGAGCGGTCAGCTGGGTAAGAGCAGGGATCAGCCTCAACAGCAGCAGCACAAGATTTGATTGCGCAACACTTTCGCTCGAAGTCAGCTTCGTACACAGACAGGAACAATTCGCTCAGACAGCGTCGTCATGGATGACGACTCTCAGGAAGGATGGAAACACGACTTGGTTTCAATCGCAAGACATTGGAAAAGCGGTGACATTGAGTGACTTTGCTTGAATGCGGGTGACAATGAGAAGAATCAAGTGGGGGAAATGCGAGTGCGACGCGGATCAATTGCTGTGTCGGCCTGAGGCATTGCTGAGATGCCATCGGCACGAGTGGTAGACGATTCGGGAGTGTTGCCCCGGGAAGGGCCAGGGCTGGATGCTGTTGGAGCCATCGCTTTAGTCGAGCGGATCCTCTTCGATTCGGGCGTGGTCATAGTCGTCGTCTTCTTCGTCCGACATCGGCTCGTCCTCTACTCCATTGGCGTTGCCCTCGTGGTTCGGCAGGACGACCAGGCCATTTCGGTGCGGGTCAAACTGCACGCGGATCTGTTCGTCTTCCTTGATGTCGATCCTGCCCGACAGAATGAGGATCGACAGGGGCGAGAGCAGCTCTTGCTGGATCGCACGGTTGAGTGGACGAGCGCCCATCGTGGGCGAGAAGCCGATCGAGACGAGGAAGTCTTTGGCGGCATCGTCGAGCACCAGCTTCGACTTGCCTCCATTGGCCTGGATGCGCTGCTCAATCTCGCGAAGGCGCACATCTACGATCGACTTGACGTTGCGGCGCGAGAGCTTGCTGAAGACGACGATGCTGTCGATGCGGTTGATAAACTCGGTAGGCATAGCAGCCTTGATGCTGTTCATCACCAGCTGACGTGTAGCGTCGTCCATCTCTTCATTCTCCGAGTCGTTGATGAAGGCCGAGCCCAAGTTGGAGGTCATGATGATGATCGTGTTGCGGAACGAGACCTGGCGACCCTGGCTGTCCTGTAGACGACCCTCGTCGAGCACGCCGAGGAAGAGCTGAATGAACTCGCGCGCGGCCTTTTCGATCTCGTCCAGCAAGACGATGCTAAAGGGCTTGCGTCGCACGGCTTCGGTCAGCACGCCACCCTCTTCGTGGCCGACGTATCCAGGCGGAGCGCCGATGAGGCGCGAAATCGAGTGCTTTTCCGAAAACTCGCTGCAGTCGATGCGGACCATGGCGTCGGCCGAGTCGAACATGCACTTCGCGAGTGTGCGGCTGAGCAGCGTCTTACCGGAACCGGATGAACCAGCAAAGAGGAACGAGGCGATGGGGCGGTTGGCGTCGGCGAGACCGGAACGCGAAAGTCGGATGGCCTGGGCGACGCTCTTGACCGCCTCGTCCTGACCAATGACCTCCTTGGCCAGCGTGCGCTCAAGACGAAGCAGCTTGTTCTTCTCGGACTCCAGCATGCGCGAGACAGGGATGCCGGTCCAACGCGACACGATGGCAGCAATAGAGTCGGCAGTGACCGAGTTATTGTCCGAGTTCCGTCCTTCCTCCTCGCGCTTACGCTCGGCAGCCTGCAGCTGCTGCAGCTTGGCTTCGAGATCGGGCAACGCGTAGAACTTGAGATCAGAGGCGGTGGCCAGATCGTAGCGGCGCTCGGCCTCGGCAATCTTGGCGCGCACCTCCTCGATCTTACGACGAACATTGTTGATCTCTTCGCCCTTGGCCTTTTGCGCTTCGAAGGCGGCCTTGATGGGAGCGAGCTCGTCGTCGATGGCCTGAATCTGCTTTTTGGTCTCTTCGAGAGACTGCTTGGACTGGGGATCCTTCTCTCGTGAGAGGGCATGAACGGCAATCTCGAGCTGGAGACGCTTCCTTTCGAGCTTGTCGACTTCTTCAGGGACCGTCTCCCGCGAAACTCTGACATCGGCACAGGCCTCGTCGACCAGGTCGATCGCCGAGTCGGGGAGACGTCGGTCGGTGAGATAGCGCTTGGCAAGCTGGGCTGCCGAGACAATAGCGGAATCGAGGATGCGAACTCCGTGGTGGACCTCGTACTTGTCGCGAATACCTCGAAGGATGGCGATGCAGTCCTCGACGGTGGGCTCGTTGACGAGGATCGACTGGAAACGACGCTCAAGCGCGGCGTCCTTCTCGATGTACTGTCGGTACTCAGTGGCGGTGGTGCAGCCAATGACGCGGAGCTTACCACGGGCGAGCATGGGCTTCAGCAGGTTAGCGGCGTCCATGCCGCCTCCCGAGTTGCCTTGACCGGCCATGAGAAGATGCATCTCGTCGATGAAGAGGATGCAGGGTGTTCCGTCGGCGGTCATCTTCTCGATATCGGAGAGCACCGCCTTGACACGCTCCTCGTATTCGCCGCGGTACTTGGCGCCGGCCATGAGGCCGCCGACGTCAAGGCTGAGGATCTTGCCGAGGAGATTGGGGGGAACATCTCGGTCGACGACTCGCTGTGCTAGACCTTCGACGATGGCCGTCTTTCCCACACCGGGACTGCCGATGAGGACGGCATTGTTCTTGGTCCTGCGGGAGAGGACACGCACCGCTCGTCGGATTTCTTGGTCTCGGCCAATGACAGGATCAAGCGATCCTTCGGCTGCGAGCTGTGTGAGGTCGGTGCAGTACTTTGCGAGGGCGTCGTAGCCTGCTTCGGCACTCTTGCTGTCAATGTGTCGGCCACCTCTTGCTTGTGTGATGGCGGTCTTGATGAGTTGCTCGTTTGCGAGGCCGGCCTCTTTGAGCAGCTGCTTGATAGTGTTGTCCTGGATGAGCCCGAGGAGGATGTGATCCTGGGCGATGTACGCGTCTCGTTGTGTGCTCTTTTGGGCTTCGGCTTCTTTGAGCACCTTGAGTGCGGGACTCGAGAGGCTGATGTCGTCGGGAGGAGGAGTTTGAGAAGGGATCTTGCGTACGGCCGTGCGCAGCTTGTCTTCGAAGATCTTGATGTCGACGCCTGCCTTGGTGCAGATGCTCTTGAAGAGCGACTGGCTGGACTCGTTGGTGGACTGGACACCCTGCGAGTTGGAGGTGTCATCGGTCAATAGCGCCAAGGCGATGTGGACCGGGCTGACCTGAGGATGCGAGTGATCCTTGGCGAGCTGAAGCGCGGCCGAGACGGAAGACTGTGCTCTGTCTGTGAATTCGAACGACATAGTGGGTGGATAGGAGCGGAGGAAGCTGGGGGATCAGGTGGGTATCGGTTCAGGACCGTGTCGATGATGGGAGCGCTGATGAGGTATCGATGGAATGCGGATGCGGAATACGGCGAAGATGCGTTCGATTCTGGTGTCAAGTATGTGTCGCTATGTGGTTGAGTGATGGGCGTCTGGAAGGAAGACCTTCATGCTGAGTGAGAGTATATATGAAGTGGAAGGAACGCTGTCGGCTAGAAGCATGGCTTCGGTACGATTTAGAGCTCGAATCTGACTGAGGCTGAGTCGGCTCGTGCGGCGCAGAAGGATCCGGTTCTGGAAAAATCGCGTCGCCTCCACCCTCCTCTCGGCCATTCCAGCTGTTTCTCGAACAAAGAAGCGGGGGAGAAGACGACTTAACACTTTCAATCTTGATCTTTGCGTGAGGGACACCCGATCCACTCCCTCAAGGCGAGGCTGTTCGATCCAGCCAGCTCTCCTCACGATGCGCATTCCTCACACTTCCTGAAGCACGGTCAGGGGTAGTTGTTGCTATGCGCACAGACGGAAGGATCATAAAATGTTCATTGGCAGCGTGAATGCGAGAACAAGCGAGCCAAAGGCACAGCGGGCCCTTCAGATGCGATTGCCAGTGTGTGGCTGCGAGTAGCTCTGGTATGCTTGCGAGGTAGCTGACTGCAGTGGCGGAGCGCCCCAGCCAGGGTGCATGACGGGCTGCTCGTTCGGCGAAGGCTGCTCGGTGGACGCGCCGTTGGAAGGGTTGTGCTGCAGGTCGAGGTAGTCTCGCTTTTCTGGGTTCGATGTTCCTTGGGACTCTCGCCACTGTCGCAGATCGCGCGGCAGCAGCGCCAGACCGGCGAGGTAGGCGATCGCGAGCACGCCGAACCAGATCCACAGGATCCAGCTAGCCCACCGAGGCGGGCCCCAGTCCCAGAGGCTGAGACCTTCAGCCGAGTTCCAGACGGCGGCAACGGTGATACCGAGTCCAATGACTACGTGCACAATCCTCGAAACGTTGAAGCGCTTCGTCTTGTGACCGATCATACCCAAGACCATCTGCAAGATCATGACGATGAAAATGGCGAGACCAAGCTTGGCGTGAGTGCTGTCGAAATGCTCGCCCGAACCTACTTCGACGATGATCAGAATGAAGGCGATGAGGACACTGAAGAAGGCGGCGATCTGGAGATTACGATGAACGGGCAGCCACTTGAAGAAAGTTCTTCCGTACCGACCGACAAGGATGGCGGCAGGGACGAGAAGGAACCATGCGATGATCATGAAGACCATGTGGGCGATGATGAGCTTGTTGTTCCTGTTCAGGATGCGGTTCGACTGACTGGCGCCCGTTGTCGGCGTCAAGGGAGTGCCATTGCCGCCGCTGCTACCGCCATTGCTACCGCTGCCATCCGTCGAGTAGGGTTTTGTGAGGTCCAGAGTGATAGAGCCATACGCTGTGTGACGCCTGATGGTCGAAGTGGTGCCGGAAGCAGGGTTGTTGTTCTTGTTGGCAGCCCAGATGAACGGTGTCGAGGAGGAGGGTGTGGACTCAGAGCCGGACATGGGGAACGACCAGGCCCAGACGGTGCCGGAGCTGTTGGAGAAAGAGTGTCTTGGCTCCATGGTGGCGGTCAAAGCGTTGATGCTGGTAGTGGGGTCGGAGTGACCCGTCGCGGTTCGTTGCGACATGACCACGTTGCCGTCTGTGTTCACCCAGCCGATCTGCAAGAGCAGGAGCATCGACACAGGAAATGTTGTCAGTATGAGCAGGCTGGGTAGAATGCCAGCTGGTAGCACCGCTTGCAGATAGACGCGGTCTGCCCAGGAGGGACAGGGGGAGGGAGGCTGATGACTTACCATCATGTTGGAGCCGTCCATCTGACGTCCAGTGCCGACAGCATACCAGCCCATGGGAGCACCGCCACCGCTTGCGGTCATGGTCATGTTCATCCTCCTCTCTGAGGGGCTGTACACAACGCGAAGGCATAGGTTCGAGTTGCAAGAGGTGTCGGCAAAAAGGCCGGCTTGATCGGTTGTCTGAGCGTGGACAAGCGTAGAGACGAGCAGCAAGATGCATGCCACGACGAGAAGAGGTAGCCTCGACATGATGCTAGAGGTGTCGTGGTGGAAGACGAGCCAGGGTGTGGTCGAGGAGGAGGTGATCGAGAGACCGAGAAGCGATGAGGGCGAAAGCGGCGCCTCGAATGACGAGAAGGAGTAGTGCCTTTATGAGGTTGAAGGCGGGAGGAGGTGGAGACCGAAGGAGGCGCAACTGCTTCAGATGCAACGAGGCTGAGCTGAGCTGATGGAATGCTGAGGACGACACAGCCAGATAAGGTGTGTGACTGTAGAGAGCAGACGAAAAGGTGACGATGTTGGAGTGGGGAGAGAAGATCGAAAGCGGAAGTGGCAGCCGAATACAGAATGGGTCGGTTCGGAGCGAAGCCGATGAGAAGCAGAGATAGCGTGTTGGCAAGGATAGCCAATGAGGACGACGAGGATCGGAAGGGCCGAAAGGGATCGGTGGAGGTGACGAAGCAAAGCTCAATCTCTGCACAGCATGAATCAGGAGCGACAGAAGGCAAAGAGCACCTGGATCAGTTCCGACGAGAGGGATCTGGATGAGGGTGACAAGGTTTGGGTCGGAGATGTGATAATCGAAAGCAAGATTCGTCAAAGCTGGAGGATGTGGCTGTGAGAAAGTGTGACTTGGGCGGAGTCGACGCCAAGTGCATCCCACGGTGGGCAAGAGCTTAAGTGACCTTTGACGCATCATCTCGAGCTTGAGTTGCTTAGAATGGTCTCTCGCTGCGGCGGAAGATTTCCGAATCTAGATGAGGCGAGCGGCGACCTTGGTGGGTCTAGTGCGTCTGCAGCTATCGAAATGGTCTACGAGGACAACAACAACATCAACAACATAATAATGCGAGCAACACAAGCACGTCACAGACGACGGGGACAAGAGCCGAGGCCAAGCCAAAAAGCTTCGAAGCGAGACAAAACGTGATGACCAACCGCACCCGCTGCATTTGCTGCTCTGAGATCGCACTGTGACAGACCGTAGGCAAGACGTGGCTATGAAGCTCCGCCAATAGCGGACCAAGGTCAAGGTGCTGCTGCATGGGAGCTTAGGCATGAAACGGCGCACATTGTCATTGCCATCTGAGCACATGCAGCGCCGACCGACAGCATAAGAAAGAGAAAAAGAAAAACAGATCGTCTTGAGCGACAGATTGACAGCGAGACGAGCAGCCTCGTGCGCATAAATCCAGCCTGGCTAGCGGTTCGCGTGCAGACTGGACCCCGTACCCCGCCTGTCTGTTTTTAATTTCTTTAAATCTCGGAATTTTTTTAATATTTCCTCACACCGACAGAGCACCTCTTAGCGCGAGGCCCGATGTGATCCTCGCTATCTTTCCACCTACTGAGATTCTTGGCAGCGCAAGCGAGAAAGAACACGGGCATTGTGTGATTGATAAGTGCGAGTGTGTCATTCGAGGGTGGATCACCCGTCGAAGCACGTTTCTGTGTCACAGCAGCTAACAGCACGACCTGGATCTGCACAGCATTCGTTGCTTTGGGGTGCAGAATTCTGCAGACCTTACTCCGAACGGAGCTCAAACTGCTGCGACTCGGTTCAGAGTGATGCACGCTCCTCCCGCTCGGCTCTCTGCTGAGCTGTGAATGGGCACAGTCGACATGAGAAAGGACTCTCAAACATCTTGGAACGCATCATCGATGAGCAAAGCGCCGAATTGTGGCAGTGAGCAGTCCATCTCCCGTCTGACCTTCTGGTCCCGCCGAAGGTACAACGTAGCGAGCCGACGGTTGGAGCCTTGCAAGCGAGTTGGCGGGCTGACTATGCATGTGCGCGACCAATCACACTCGCCCAATCCATGGATGATGCGGGGCGCCTTTCAACAGGAACAGGCGATACCGCCGCGTGCCGAATGGCAGAAAGGAACGCTCCGCGCTAGCCTAAGCCAAGCAACTTGCGATCAAGAGCGAGCAATGCGGGTTCGTATCAAGAGAGATGCTATGACGAGCGTTCTGATCCCTCAGGGTCACACTCAAACGTTTAGCGTCAATACTGATGCACGCTTCAGACCCTGATCCACCTCTGTACCAGTCAAGGCTGCGAGCAGCTGGGCAATCACGCGCGCCCGCCTTCCCAAACGCGAATTTCAAATCCACGCGCCCTCGGAGCGAGGTGGAGTCCTGGGGGTGATGTACGATTCATTGACGTCGTGCAGCGCGTGCGTCACTGGCAGGAGAGCCCGTATCTGGAAGGCGCTCCTCGTCTCGCTTCGAAGCACGATGGCGAGTGCGATCCGGATGGCTCTCGACCGCGTGCGCGTGCTCGCCTGCCACTGACCACGCGTCCGGCACAAGGCACCGTCATCGTCAGACCGAAGCAGGCATCTCGAGCTCATGTGAATCCTCTCGTGTGCAGAGATACTTGTCACTCACTCAAGCTCCCTGACTTGCGTCAAGGTCCTTTGGGCCGCACAACGCGACGAAAAGCGCTTGCCAAAACAAGGAATGCGGCCTTCGAATCATGCCGCCGGTCTGCAAATTTAGGTGCAGGTGGCTGCATGCTGCGCCCGAGGCTGGACCATCCGCTCCCCGATCGCAATTGCTCTCTCAGTGCGATTTACATCTCCTTAACTCGCCTCTCCCGAACGCTTCTCGCGCGAATTTGTATCAAAAGGACCGCACATGTCGACGATGCAGTCACAAGCAAGTCCAGACTGGTTCAAGGCTTGCTTTTGGCGCTTTTGACCAGTGAGGATCCCTCGGATCCTCAAAGACCAAGACGAATTCTGCGCAAGAGTCTCGAGTGTGGCGCGCCTGTGATTGGCACAGCCTCGCCGCCCTCTACGTCTACAGTTACAGATCCGCGAAGAACGATGCTGCGTGGCCGTGTGTCCAAGTGTTTGAGCAAGGATCAGGCCAGAACGCGTCTCTAAGACCACACCAATGATCGCCGCTCGAAAACGTGGCCTTCTGTCGCACGACGTTCTGGGTGAGGAGGTTCTGGGCTTGAAACCTGCCAAGCAACGCAGCGCCAAGACCATGATAGGAGCTCAGCGCGCCCAGCAACGCGGATCGACTCAGATACTGTAAGGCCCGTGCATGTGATCCTTCTCAGGGGCTTACTTTGAGGTCGGTTCGCATTGGCCTCATTCCCGAAGCAACTCGGCGTGGGTGTGACCCTCGAACCTCACCGCCTTTGATACCGTAGGCAGGCACGTGCTTCAGATGGGCCCCATGCAGGTCGGAGCGAGCTCGTAGCACAATACTCGCAGCAGTACAGCGCTAGCGAGGAACACGCTCCGCGGCAAGACAGCACTGCCGCCATCACATGTCACCAAACCGTCAGCGACCCGCAGAGACGGTGAGTGCTACCTCGTCGCGTTCCTTGGCAAGCACAGATCTGTTCCAACGTTCGATTCCGCTCTAACAATTCAATAATATTGCGCTTCGAATCTGCCGATCTGGCGCATTCGGTCTTTGTGTTATCTACCGATCGGCCAACCCTCAACCCTCGAAGCCGGCGAGGCCTTTGCTTGATTTTCTGTAGGAGGGCCGAGGGTGTGGACCGTTCCTCGTTCGAACAACGGCCAACCAACCTCATAACCCTGGTCCCACTCCCTTGCGTCAACACACCGCGATGGCCTGCCTTGAATCTCGGCACGCGGCGTCTATTATTGGGTCGCTTGCCTGTCCGCCGAACGACGAGATTCTTGTCGAATCCCTTTGCCCTCGCGCAGAATCTTGCTGTGAATGCCGCCGCCTCTGCTTCAGCGTCTCTGTCAGCTGTCAAAGTCGGCGTCGCTTGATCTACATCGGCGCCTCGTCACAGAACAAGCTCACCCTCGGCCCTCACCCACAGCGTGGGCATGTCCCACCCTGGGCCCCCTCCTCCCTCTCGCAGTGTCCCCCTCGCCCTGCACCCAACCCTTGGCCCCCTGTCATTCTTGCGTTCCGCAGGCACCTGCGCCCTCCATTCTTTCCTGCTGGCCTTTCGCGCATGCTCCGCCGGTGTCGCCGGTTGACTGTGGCGATGCTTTCATCCCCTTTCACCCGCGTCGGGCCAGCTCGTCTAGACACACGTTTAACCCTGACAGCTGCGCCTCACCCGCCGCCCTCGTTGATTGCTCATTTGCTCCTCTGCTCCCCGCCTGGCTTCGGTGACAAAAGCGCCTATACCGCCGTCCAGCGAGACGTTCCTGAGACCTTATTCGTAGATCTTTTCACACAGCAACGCTTTGTATGCCCCCACGCTGCCCAATCGATTGCCCTCGCACCCTCGCGCTTGCCTTGCCTGCTAGCTGCAGAACCAGTGCGCGCTTTCTACACCGCGTCATGCCAATTTGCGTCTCGTCACATACTGTCATTGTTTTATTTTGGCTCTCGGGTCGTCAAACCTCGCCACTCACCAACGTGGCGGCCGTCAGCAAAATCCCCTCAACCCTCGACCGTTTGATCTGCTCGCCTTGGCTGCCTCTAGCTCAGCACAACGCTTTCTTGACTTGCATTCGACTGTGCTCGGTGTCTCGGTGCTTTGATGAGCTGCACACCGCGGCCTCTGCAGACGTCGCCGTATGGAAGCGCTTTATTTCGCCCCTGAACCCTCGTACCCTCATGAGCTGAGCCATATCTCTCCCTGTGAGGGTGGTGAGACTATAAAGACCCAACGGCATCGCTCTGGCAACTGCCTCATCTCCGTTTCGACCTCAATCCTCCTCCCACCTGTTCTTTCCATCCGTCCATCGGCTTTGGCTTGACATCGTATTCTTCGCGATCGATATCAGCCGACTTCTCATCATGTCCGACTCCAGGTCTCTCTCCGACTTCGATGTCGAGAAGGAGCACACCCGTCAGACTCCCTCCGACCAGAGCCATGTCGAGGCTTCTGCGCCTGCGCCCATCGCGCCCCGCGTCAGCATCAAGGTCCCTCGCACGCAGACCGCCCGCTCTCACATCCCTATCGGCTTCCGCACACTCAGTATCCAGGTGTACGAGTCGCAAGCCGCAGATGGCGTCAAGAGCAAGGAGCACCTCTCTGATACCGAATTCTTCGGCTCGCTCGACTTTCACACTGTCAGCCCCGATGCGCTTGCACAGAGGTTCAACGTGAGCCCCGACGCTGGTCTCGATTCCCCCGCCGCCGCACGTCGTCTTGAGCGCAATGGCAAGAATGTCCTCACACAAAAGAAGAACAAATACTGGAAGAAGCTCTTCAACTACACTTTTGGCGGCTTCTGCTCCATCCTTTGGATCGGTGTCATCATCTTCTTCATCTCGTGGCGACCTCTCGGCAACCCTCCTCAGGCATACAACCTTGCGCTCGCCATCGTCGTCTTGATCGTCATCTTCTTCCAGGCCATCTTCAACGCCTTCCAGGACTGGTCTACACAAAAGGTGATGAACTCGATTCTCAACCTCCTCCCCGAGAATGCCATCGTCATCCGTGACGGTGAACACAAGTCCATCCCTGCCTCCGACCTCGTCGTCGGTGATGTTTGCATCCTTTCGACCGGTAACAAGGTGCCTGCTGACATGCGAATCATTAAGGCCTCCGCCGATCTCAAGCTGGACCGATCCGTGCTCACCGGCGAGTCCGAGGAGATCCCAGGAACCGTCGAGGCCACCGAGCAGAACTTCCTCGAGACCAAGAACATCGCCTTCCTCGGAACGCACGTTTGCAATGGTAACGCCACCGGTGTCGTCGTGCTCACGGGTGCGCGCACCGTCATGGGTCGCATCAACAAGCTCACCAACGACGACAAAGAGAGGTCCACGCAGCTTCAGAAGGAGATCTCGCGATTTGTCAAAATCATCATCTGCTTGACCGTTACGCTCGTCACGATCATGCTCATCTTCTGGCTCGCATATCTCCGAAAGGACCACAAAGGCTTCCTCAACACCGTCGGCATCTTGACCAACTTGATGAGTCTCGTCGTCGCTTTCATCCCGGAAGGCATGCCCATCGCTGTCGCTCTCACGCTCTCGCTGATCGCACGTCGCATGCGCGATGTCAAGGTCCTGCCCAAGTCGCTTTCCACCGTCGAGACGCTGGGTTGCGTCAACGTCATCTGCTCGGACAAGACCGGCACGCTGACCGAGAACAAGATGTCGGTCGCCTCGATCGGCTTTGTCGACAAGGAATGCACCAGGAACGACATCTCTAGCCTCGACAATTTCCTCGCTTTTGACGAGCTCAAGAAGGGCATGGCTCTTTGCAACGATGCATTCTTCGACCCTTCCAGCGAGTCGCTCGTGCCTTCCGAACGTGCGGTCCAGGGCAACGCCACCGACGCCGCTGTCCTCCGTCTCTCGGCATCGCTTCCCGGCTCCGACGAGATCAAGACGGCCTACCGACGTGTCTACGACATCCCCTTCAACTCGAAGAACAAGTTCATGCTCACCGTCATGCGATCCAACGACGAGAAGGCTTCCACCAAAGCCGACGAGATGTTTGTCAAGGGTGCCCCCGATGTGCTCATGCCCCGCATCTCGCACTTCTACTCGGCTGCCGACGGCGAGATCAAGGACTTTGACGAGACCGCTCGCTCTCAGCTTGTCAGCGTGCAGGAGGCGTGGGCTCGCCGCGGTGAGCGTGTCATCCTCCTCGCCAAGCGCCAGTTCACCGCTGCTTTCAAGAACGGCACCAGTGACTACGAGGACGAGGTCGCTGCTGCTAGCGAGGGCAACCTCGTCGTTATCGGCCTGCTCGGCATCATGGACCCCCCTCGCTCGGACATCCCTCACACCGTCTCGGAGTGCCGAAGGTCTGGATCGCGCTTCTTCATGGTCACCGGTGACTTCTCCTTGACTGCTGCTGCCATCGGCAAGATGGTGGGCATCTTCACTTACAACGGCGAGCCCGACCGTATTGCCGACTTTAATGCTAAGGGTCGTTACGCCAGCGAAGGTCCTGTTCTCAGCGAGAAGCAGCTCAAGAAGCTCAACGGCCCCAAGGACCTCATCGAGGCCAGCTTGCTCGTCGAGGGCAAGGAGATTCCCCAGACCACTCAGCAGGAATGGGACGTCATCTGCCGCTACGAAGAGATTGTCTTTGCCCGCACCACGCCCGAGCAGAAGCTCAAGATCGTCAACGAGCTCCGAGACCGCGGCTGCGTCGTCGCCGTCACTGGTGACGGTGTCAACGATGCACCCGCGCTCAAGGCTGCCGACGTTGGTATCGCCATGGTCTCCGGTTCCGACGTGGCCATGGAGGCTGCCGATCTGGTGCTGATGGGTGACTTCAGCTCCATCATTCAGGCCATTAAGCTCGGTCGACTGGTCTTCCAGAACCTGCAAAAGGTCATCTCGTACCTCCTCCCGGCCGGCAGTTGGTCCGAGGACTGGCCCGTCATCCTCAACGTCTTCTTCGGTGTGCCTCTGCCGCTGAGCTCGTTCCTGATGATCATCATCTGCTGCTTCACCGATCTGGTCTGCTGTCTCACGCTCATCTTCGAGAAGGAGGAGTTCGACCTGCTCTCGCTCGAGCCGAGGAACCCCAAGACGGACCACTTGGTCAACAAGGCCATCTACGGTCAGAGCTACCTGTTCATCGGCATGATGGAGACGCTCTCTGCCCACGCCATGTTCTTCTTCTACATTTACAAGTACGCCAAGATTCCGGTCAAGGACATGTTCTTCGCCTACGAAAAGTTCGGCGACGGCTTCCACGGCTACACGCTGGACGAGCTGAACCACTTCCTCGCCGTCGGTCAGTGTGTCTACTTTGTCACGCTCGTCATTCTCCAGTGGGGCAACCTGCTCTCGGTGCGCAACAAGCGCCTGTCCATCTTCCAGGCCGACCCGATCCGCAAAGAGCGTCGCAACCCGTACCTCATCCTCGGCCCGCTCGCTGCGCTCGTCATCGCCATCTTTGTCACCGAGGTCAAGGGCATCCAGAACCTCTTTGGCACTGCATCGATCCCCATCGAGTTCTGGCTCATCCCCATCCCCCTCGCGATTGGCATTCTGGCCATGGACGAGATCCGCAAGCTGTTGGTGAGGACCTTCCCCAACAGCGTCATCGCCAAGATCGCATGGTAAGCGACTCGGCTTTCATCACGAACTGTTATAGAAGTCACGTTTCATTAGACGATGGGAATATACCTGCCTGGTTCACGAACGAATCACGTCCTAACCACTCCTTTCTAGACGCGTGTGCTCGTTGTGAATTTTGGGCGCCCGATGCCGTTGCGATGATGGGGTACCTGCTTGTGACTGATCGTTCATGATGATGTGTTTGGCGATGAAGCGTGAGGCGGCATGAAGCGTGAACAGCTGTCAGAAGAAGTGTGGAGGACAGGCGCAGACACGTCCACGAGCTCGAAAAGTGCATGCCGTGACAGGCGAAAGCTATTTGTGATGCGATGACATTGACAAGAGATGAGCTGATAGTGCTCGTGACGACATACTCTACAGAAGAAAAAGCGACGAGGAAACGATGAAGACAAAACAAAAAGTGCAAGATACACGACGGGGAAGAAAGTGTGTAACAATGGAGCGCGTATGCGGCGAATCTAGGACGTGCGAAGATGATGTCTCTGTGTTGTAACGACCGTGAGAAGGTCCGCCTGACGCGCACCTTGGGGTATGTAGATGCGGTTTGACTAGAGTTCCAAAGAAGACCGACTGAATGTTCTTGGGGAATTCCATGAGCGACCAGACCGTGGATAGGCGGTGCAAGGAGAAAAAGTGTCCGTGTGAGGAAGAATGCGTCCGGGTTCCGTGGTCTTCGCTCATTGGGCGCGACCATAGGCGCTACCCGGTGGTGGATGTGCGTACGGATTCTGGAGGTATTGATGATGCATCGGCTGGGGAGGGACCGAATGCGTGGGAGGAGCATGGCCATAAGACTGCGACTGGTAGTTGTATTGATACGAAACGGGTTGATAGTCGAACGCTGGTGTCATCTGCGCATAGGACTGCGAGGGATGCACTTGATGGTTGTGACTGTTGCTGGTCATGGGGCTGTCCCAACCATGTCGGGCCGCTGGCGAACGCTGGTAGGCAGGATACGAGACATTGCTGTCATCCGGGTGATTGCTATCGAGCAAGGGGTGGTCGTCGTGGCGAGCGGGCGGCTTCATGAGAGCGGCATTACGTGCCTTGCGAGCCTTGCTCTTCCTGCACGAACGCACGCAGCACCAGATGAAGAGGCCGAGCAGAATCAGCAGGAAGGCACCGCCACCGGCAGCAATCGCAATGATGGCGGTCATGCTGAGGGGCATGTCCGACTTGAAACCAGTGGTGGACTTGAAAGTAGGAGCCGCACTTCCGCCGCCCGAACCGGTGGAGGTGCCGCCGCCGCCACCGCTCGTTCCAGTGCTTGCCAGATTTTGGCAGTTCTGCGTGTTGACAGATTCTCTGCCGAGTTGGACGGTGCTAATGACCACGACCTGACTGTCGCGAACGGGAACAGTGAGGGAGCCGTCCGATCCGACCGTCATGGTGGCCTGAGTGCTGTTGACGGTGCGAGGCTGACCGGTGGGCTGTCCACCAGCGTTGCTTGGCTCGTAGCTGATGCCGTTCCACTGCACATTGGAGGTCGAGTCGACTCCATCAGCGTACATCGTGGAGACGTAGACGGTCTGGCCAGCAAGAGATGGCAAGCTGAGCGCAAAGTTCTGGTAGCTCGGGTTGCCCGTGTACGAGTAGTAAAGCTGGGTGTTGATCATGACGACCGAGGTGAGGGTGGTGCCGCGGTAGACGGCGTAGGCACCGAGACGGTTGTTGTACGAGCTAGGCTGATTGCCAATGGAGATAGGAGCAATCCGGGTGTTGCAGGTAGGGCCGACGATCTGGGCCCACGCGGCCCAAGCGTAGTAGGTGGGTCGGACGTGGGGACCCATGCCGTTCATGTAGGTGTTTTGCCAGGGTGCAGCCTGCGAGTATTGGGTGATGTGCATCTGGACACTGTCGACCTGGATGCTGGCAGCATAGAAAAAGAAGTTGAAGGTCCAGAGGGCGTTTCCAAAGGTCTCGCTGATGCCGGGAAGGCCGTTGGGACCGACGCTTCCCATCTCTCGAAGGTAGTAGGGCTTGCCCGTAACCTGGGCTTGACCAACCTGGCCGGCCCATTCACGGAATTGGCTGACGGTCTGAGAGAGATCGAGAAGGTAGGAAAGGGTGAGGTTGAAGGGGGAGACGCCGATGTAGTAGAAGTAGTCGTGCTGATTCCAGCCGGCGACATAGATACCATTGTCGGCGGCGACACCTTGCGTGTTGCCGACGAGGTTGGCGATACGGAAAGGCTGGCCATTCTTGGAGGCAGTGGTGGCAGTGGCAGCTACCTCGAAGAAGTTGGAGGCTATACCGCGCGACTTCAAGGTCTGGTTGTAGACGGCCTCAGCACGGGAGGCCCACTCGTTACCAAAGTCGGTGGGGCTCCAACTCTGGGAACGGTAACCGAGATCGATGTACAGATCTGGCTCGTTTCCAATCTCGAGACTGTAGAGCTTGGCGCCGTTGTTGTCATCGGTGCCAATGTAGTCGAAGGCGGCGGCGGCCTGCTCGACGATGCGTTCGAGAGCGTCGGAACCTTGGTAAGCGAGGTTGAGGCCATAGGTGACGGGAGTGCCTGCGGGGAAGTAATCCATGACTCTGAAGTAGTTGGGACCGAAGAGATAGTAGTCGGAAGGCCTTGCGTTGCCCTGACCGACAGGATTAGGGTTTTGCTGGAAGGTGTAGCTGGTGACAGAGCTATCGAAGAGCATGGTGTCGCCAGCATTTCCACCGATTCGAATGTGGGGTGGAGCGCCCGTGTAGTTGGCGAGGTTGGAGAGAAGGTTGAAGGTGAGCTGATTAGGGGAAGTTGTGCCGGTGAAGACGTAGAGATCTGTTGGCTCGATGCCGAAGCCAGCAAAGGAGGGGTTGATGGTGTTGGAGACGACGGAGCCAGCATTTGCGACGCTGGCCGCTGGGTTGAGGGTGGCTTGCGCCAGAGTGGTGGGTGCTATCGCGAGCGCCGAGGCAAAGAGGGCGACGAGCGCCGATGTGAGAGATGATGGCATCTTGGAAATGTGGACAGATGATCCAAGTCTAGGAGGTGATGTTGGATGACTTAAAATGAAGCGCAGGATGGTGGAAGCACGATCGTGTCGCTGCCATGAAGGAAGGAGGTGCGAATCCTATGCGGAGAGGACGAGCCGAGAGGGGGCCTGTGCGGAAACAACACGCAAGGCTAGAAGAAGAGCAGCGGAGGAAGAAGTTTTCGGGTTCCGGCTTGGGGACAAAAGCAAGGCTGACGGTGACGACGAAGCCGGCGACAATGACGATACTAAAGTGTCCTTAACGGATACGGGCGAGACGATGGAGGAGGGCGAGATGGACAAAGAGGTGCGACCGAGGTTGAAGTGTGATAGTATTAAGGGAACAGAGCCGATCGATGACAGATGGATCTGACTGAGCAAGGTTGGTGGGTGAAGTTGCGGATGAGAAAGGTGTGGTGTGATGCAAGACAGCGAGCGTCAAAGCGAGGAACAATGGCTGCAAAGTGGGTTGGGTTCGGCTCTAGCTGCAGCACCACAAGAGCTCCGGTCGCTCAAAGTCCGGGGAGCAAGAAAAGAAGAGCCAACCAGGCACGGGGACGGCGAGTTAGAATCCGCTGCAACAAGCAAACGCACTTGCAAAGCGAGGCAGAGAGAGCGCTCAAGGCGAAATTAAGTGGCCGTGCTGCTCAGACGCCATCAGCAGAAGCTGTGCAAAAAAGGCAGCTCAGTTCTGCTTACATCGATTGTAGGGCTCATCTCCGCATGGCAGCCAAGGACTCGAAGAGCAAAAGATTAAATGAATAAAATTGAGAAAGCAAAGAGAGTTGAGTGGCAATCCACCGCAACCAAAAGCGGTGCAGATGAAAGGCGCGGGCCGAAACCGTGGTCAGGAAATCTATTTTCATGTGCTCCTTCAGCTCTTCCTCACGTCGCTTGACCCTCGGCATAGATGGGATGCTTTGGTTCCATTGGCTAGGGCCCCGTTATGTGCTGATGGCTCCTGACTGTTTAGCCCCTGATGATCGCCAAGCTCAACCCAACCGGATGAAGAGTCGTGCACAAGCGAGACGTTAGCTTGGCACGCTCGCCACGAGCATCGGCGCGATGATCAACCGAACAAAGGGGTCGTAATGTGGAGTCGATCCCACGGGGTCCTAGCAGGGCAAGAAAAGGGGGTCTCGGCGCCGGGCTGGATGGGTGGACAAAAGGTTAGCAAATTGCTTTCCATCGTGTCGTCAGAGGCGCAGCTGTGATTGAAACCCGCTTGCCTCACCTTTCTCTCTTAAGATCGTTGACCGTGCGCTATTGCCCGCCAGCCTAAGCAGATATTCATAGCCAGGTACGATCACACATTGTGTCTCTGCCTTCTGTCGGTCTGTACATCCATCCACCCGTTATTCCGTTCATGTCTGAACGTGCCGTGCCGGATGCAAGCCAAAGAGGTGACCAAAAACCATGGAACTCCGGCAATCTCTGTTCATGCAGCCACAAATATCATCAACGCGGGCCCGATCAACCGAGTTTCCTGCTGCCGCGACAAGTTTTGGAATTCAACGAAATTTCACACTCGAAAAAAGTTTTTTCCGCCGGGACGAGACGCATTTGCTTTGGATTGGCCCGTGTTTCGCATCTTTGATTGACTGGCTGGCTGCCTGCCTAGTAAAACAAACCTGGCAGGTGATCTGCAAAGATAGCCCACGTCCAATACGGCAGCCATATACACACGACAGAGCCGTCAGCCATCCTCGAAGCGCTTCTGTCGAGATGGCTTCCGGTGGAAGCAATGAAGAGCTCAGACATCGAATCCGACCCGCCTTGTCCTTGAAGCTCCCCCCTGCAACATGCTTTCGCTTAAAACATGGTCAGCAACTTGCTGTCGTTCATCTGCTTGCTATTCTTTGTCATTAGATCTCAACGATGCTCTGCGTTTCAGTCGATAGCAAGAAAGGCGGCTGCCTCCATTCTACCGTGAGAGCAACGCATTTTGCAGGCGCACGTCCGCGTCGCTGTTTGAAAAGTCTGCTGGCAAAGCGACCAGGTCGTCATCTCAGAATTTAGGACTCTGTCTCACTCCCAAAAGTTGACCGGCTCCTCGGCGGAGCAGTGAGCGAGGGCCCGCTGCACCCTTCTTCCATCTGTCCCTGGCCACCGCCATGGTGCGCTCCGTCAGCTGTATCGTTCTCTGGAGTCTTCCGAATCGACTGCAGCTGTACTTCTATTCACACGCAGCATCTGTTCTGCGCTGCAAGCTCTCCGAATGCTGGGGTAGAGCTCCATTGTTCTGTGCGCAATTTGCATGTCCACGCGTCCGAGCCACAGTTTTGCTGGCAACCACTCGTTTTTGGTCGCCAATCCTCGGCAACAGCTATCATCCGGCGGTCTGACTCGCTCGAACCACTCTGACATTGAACGTCCCATTTCATCCTTCTTGCCGTTTGACGCTCGACATTGGCTGGCCAGAAGTAACGGCAGGCTGCTCGGCTCTAAGCTCTTCCGGAACACCATAGCCAGCGCCGAGGGCGTGCTGCCCAAGCTCCGATTGCTTAAGACCAAGCCGAGCCAGACTGGTCCACGTCCAGCAACCGCCCTGACCGCGGAATTCCGCTTTCATTTTCCGAGCCCTGTCAAGACCTGTCAAGAGGAACAAGCACTTTTCCGCTGTAGCTTCTCGCCACCAAAAGGGTGCAGCTCTGCTGAGAACAAGATCGGCGAAAACGCCGGCTTGCAGCAACGCGACATATTGTCAGCTCGGCATCACGCCGAGTGTGTTGACCTCGTATGTGACTCGGTCGCGGCGCGCCGCTGTAAGCAAGTTGAACCATTCTCTGAACGTCAGTTTGTCTGCCATACCAGTATCAATCTTCTTCCGACGAGCCGTCCAGTTCCGCCAAGCCGCTCGCCTTGGCTCCACGAGCCAATATGACCTCAACGAAGAGGCCAATATAGCGAGCTCATTGCACGTCGACATGCGTAGCCGCGCCGCCCCTCGTGCTTTTGTCTGCGTACTCTCTGCCTAGGACCAAATTCGCGTGTGTCGGCCTTCGATTGACCATTTGGGCCCCCTTACCGTCCGCGCGTGCCGGAGTGTTGCCTTCGCAGATCTGCCCAACAGGCCGCCCAAGTCCACACCGAAGACTCATTGGTCGCCACGAAGAGCAAAGCCAGTACCACATCCTAAACTCACTTCCATCGAACGTCTTGTTCATTCCGTGCAGCTAGGCTATACCAAGAGAGCGAGTCGACGAGCTGGTTCGCGATCGTGCGTGCGCTCGCTTTCGTGCCATGAGAAAGCTGGACAGATGCCTCGTCAGAGCGGACTCCACGCCGCTGTATCTCGTCTCCTCATCTGCTCGCCATCTAGCCTCATTCATCACATCAGCCTCACTCAAGACATCAGCCTAAGATTCGCCACACTCGGCCAAGATTCGTCCCCTTTTAGTTGCAACACAGACCTTTCTGCCTCGACGCCAATCAAGTCCTGCTTCCTATCTCTTCGAGATCCGTCGTCCTGATTGTCGTCATCTCGGAGGCTGTCCTTCCGTGCTCCCTCGGTGTGCGAAAGGCTCCTATCCGTCGTCTGCCGCTAGAGTTGGTCTGTCCGGAGCGAATCGGCATGAGCCTCGAACCTCGCCATGATCAAGACGAGCAAAGACCACACCCCTCCTGTTCCGTAACGATATCACGTGTGACTGGCCGTATTGCGTTCGGCAGACCATCAAGCAAAGCGGTCAATCTCGTATGTGTCTAATTCGCAGCTGGCCGTCGTTGTCGACCGCGCAACTTCTCTACAAAATACAAACGTCGTTGCTTTCTGCCTGTTCAGTGAGCACATCTGACAGGAAAATGACAACTCCGGCGGAAAATTACGATTCACCTGCTTCTTTTATCGACGTAGACATTATTTTTGCAACAGTGTTCCGGTCAGAACGATGGTGTTGCGACACAAATTGGCGTTAAGCCTGTCGAAAAAATCGCAAGAGTCCAAAAAAAGGACTTTGAAGGCATCAAAATGTTAATCGACGCAAAGACCTTTGATCATTGTGACACAAAACGCGAGAAATTAAAGGGATTTGCCTGCATAATCAACGCAGAGCATCCATTTTTAAATTGATCCAGGTAAAAAGATGCCCGAGTTGTCGCCAAGCTGCTCGCTGCAGACATCTGCGAAGTCGAAACTTCGACGCAAAATTACGTATCAAAAATATGTTTTGTGGAAGAACTTGGCCACAGGTCATGAAGAAAGGAGGTCACAAAAATTGAGCGTCACCAGCTGCGCTAATTTAAGTCAGTGGTTAGGCGTTCGCAACTCGACCATCCTCCTGCGATCACAGGCTGACATCATCGTCACCATGCGTACATGTCGACTCGGCCATCACTGATGAGTGGGGATACTGAGCTTGTTAGTGAGCATCGCCATCTGTAATGCGCATGGCCGCTTGGCATGTGGTGCCACCAGATGGTCGTGGACAGGGTCGCTAGTCTTGACCCAGCAGCAGCATGATTTCATAATCGAATAGTGAGGCCCATGCTCTATTGTCGGACTCGTTCATGCTGCAGCTCAGCGGGTGGCACATTTTGAAGCGAGGAGAAGTAGGCAAGAAACGTGCTGAAGGGGCGGGAATGGAGCCACAGGGGCTTGTCAGGTCTCCGGGACGTCACTTCGTCGACGATTCACGAACGCGGTAAACGAGACAGCGACGTTAGTGGGTGTGAGGCGACCAGAGAGACGACCTGGCATCCGTTCAGACACGCATAGACAACAGCAGCTTCTGCCAGCGATCAGACAAGCGCGCGCACGCCGCAGCTGGAGGCTATCCTGGAGGCGGACCGACCCGTGAATATGCGACGACCCGTGAATATGCGACGATACTTGTTGATGACTCCACATTTGTTGTTGCAAGAAGTCGAGGGAACAGTGTACGCTTGAGTGTCTTCAGACTCAGGCTTCACAACGACCCACACGAGCGGGACAAAAGTATGCGATATGAAACAGGTATTGCATGCGACCATCGAACCGGGCCACGCAAGCGGTCCGGCGAGGCCAATCTATGAAAATACAAGCACGCAGAAGCAGCGTGCACAAGGACGGTGACAAGGAACCCAATGAAAGCGATGAGAAAGAGGACGAGACCCGCTCCGAGGACTGCGTCCTCATTCGTGGTACTGTTCTTCTTCTTCATCCTCGTAAGGCCTCAACGGACCCGGATCGGGAGGAAGGGTGGCATTGCCCATGAGAGCGGCCCGACCGCAGTCGCTGGCGAACATGCCATAATTATCGTGAGCGACGCCGTCGACGGTGCACTGCCTGGCGCCAAACTTGGGCGGGTTGAGGCTAGTGACGCTCTGATTGGTGAACGAGTCGTAGCCGTAGAAGGCGGTGACGTTGGTCGAGGTGCCGCCGATGAGGTTGAGGTAGGCCCACCAAGCGTAGCCACGGTCGCGACGATTCAAGCCTCCCTGCGCCCGCGCCTGGCAGCCCTGGTCGCCACTGAAGTCACGAGAGTAGGTGTCGAGGTCCCCGGTCATGAAAGTTAGGTCCTGGCCGATCCAGCTGCGGAAGGCAGACTCACGATCCGGAGCACGAGCAGCAACGTAACGTGGCACGGGACTGCTGAAGCCGTAAGCCCAGTTGTCGTAGGAGGTGCAGTTCTCGGTCGAGTTGGGTCGTACGAGTGTGAAGTAAGGCATCGTGGGCGCATTGGCGAGCACGAACCTGGCACCGGTGGAAGGATTGAGGACACCGTATTTGGTCATCATGGCGGAGCCTGCCGAGTGGGCGACGATGAAGATCTGGGTGAGGGAGGGGAATTTGGATTTGTCGGCGAGTTGAGCGAGGAGCGCATCGTAGACGTCGAACGACGAGCAGGCGGAAATGTTGGCAGGGGCGACAGCGTCGGCGCCATCGCCCCAGTCGTTGCTGTTCCACGCCAAATTGGTGGTTCTGTTGTACTGCCTGCCCCGGTCGAAGGAGGCATAGAAATTGGGAGCAATTATGACGCCGAGATCGCCAACGACGTTGCGGACAGATCGGAAGTAGTCTTCGAAGTTGCGAGAGGCACCGTGCTGAGAGATCCAGACGGTGGTGGCAGAGGTGGAGCCGTTGATTGGGTAGTTTTTGTTGACCAACATGGGAACAGTGGCGTTGATACCGTTGCATGGCTGGAATTGGACCAAGGTGGCGCCGGCAGGAGGAGGCGGAGGCCCGGTGGGGGTCGGAGCTGCAGTAGTGGTTGTTGTCATTGTTGTTGTGTTGGTCGCTGAACCCGAAGACAGCGAGTCGATGGTCGCAGTCGGGGGCACCGGAGCGCTGGCAGATGTGGTCGGCGCGGAGGAGGTCTGCGAAGCGGAGCTTGCGGAGCCTACCCCACTGGAGGTGGAAGACGCGAACGTCCTCGAGGAGGTGGAAGAGGAGGCAATGCTGGTGCTTCTGCTGGTGCTTTGCGCGCTAGAGCTCAAAGAGGTGCTCGTGGTGGCCTTGCTAGACGAGGATGTGGTACTACTGGCTCTGCTGGACGAGGAAGTGGTCGTAGCTGCCTTACTAGACGAGGAGATGGTTGTAGTTGCTCCAGTGGACGACGTGGTCGTCGTGGCTGGCTTGGTTGATGTGCTTGTAGTGAGCTTGCTCGACGTGGTTGCACTAGCCCTGCTGGAGGAAGACGTGGTGGTGCGGATGGAAGTCGTGGTGGCGGCTCTGGTAGAGGAAGTGGTAGTTGCCCTGGACGATGTGGTCGTGAGTGGCTTGCTAGATGTGGCTGAGGTGGTTCTGGAGGATGTGGTGGTGGGGAGCCTGCTCGAGGTGGTCGAAGTCGACCTGGAGGAGGTAGCGGTAGTGAGGCGAGACGAGGTGGTGGTGGCAGGCCTGGTGGATGATGTGGTAGTGGTTCTCCTGGTGGAGGTGGTAGTGGCGATTCTGCTTGAGGTGGTGGTGCTGCGCCTGCTAGAGGTGGTAGTGGTGCGCCTGCTCGAGGTGGTAGTGGTAAACCTACTTGTGGTGGAAGTGGTGGGTCTGGCAGTGGAAGACGTGGCGACGCTGTCGGCGGTAGCGATGTTACGACTGAAGCCATAGGCGGACACGACAAAGCCACCGGTAGTGCCGGGACCTGCGTCGTAGATGGCGTTTGACTTGCTCTGCTTTGCGGTGAAGAGGGCGCAGATGACGTTGCCTTCTGAGCTGCCGCTCATCTCGACGGGATGGAAGAAGTTGCATCTCGAGCTTCTTCTGCAGAGGGCACCGCACGAGTTGACGGCGTTCTGGTCGACTTTGATCGCATTTGGAATGGCGGAGCGAGAGATGTACTGACCGGAAGAGGTGCCATAAGACACGCGATATCCATCAATGCCCCACGAGTAACGAAAGCCTGTAGGCGCGGTGAAGGTGGTGATGTAGCGACGCTGAGGCTGGACGGGGCGAGGGTCGAAGCGAGCCTGGAAGGCCTCGATGTAGTTTGCAGATATCGGGATGAAAGGGAGAGCAACGACCAAGGGAGTCAGCACTGCCAACAGCAGCGCGCTGGCGAGCGTGAGCCAGGCGAGGCGTAGCATGACGGCGAAGAGCGGTAGGAAGGGGAGTGCCGCCTTCAAGAGAACGATGTTGGCATGTTATAACTCGTTATGAGAGGTCGACAAGGGATTGGAGCGATGAAGGGATGTGTATGTCAATGGCTACGAGGTTCGAGTTAGCCAAGACTGCACCTGAGCGATAGGAGGAGAGCGCTGGTGGGAAGCGGTAAGCGAGGTGGGTATGGAGAGACGCGCAGATGAAGATGGATGAAACAAAGCAAGAGGTAGGGTCGAGCGGCTAGCTTGATGGAGTGAGCAGCGAGGCAGCATTGTATTGCGGATTTGAGCGAGGGGAGGGGAGCATGTGTGTGGCCAGCAGCGGCTGTCTGACAATGGGAACGTATGGCGAACGAAGTGATACAGTAACTTAGAGAAAGTTCTGGACCATGCGTTCGGCTGCGGTAAAGTGGCAGTAGCATCAGCGCCAAGACAGATCGACATTGCGCGGCTGCGTGGAAGGTGTTTGCACGGGAGCAGCAGCCTGTCAAGGAACAAGAGGCGAGCTCAAGCTGCAGCTCGGCCATGCATCCTTCGAAGCTCTCCGAGCCACGAACCAAAGATTAAATTTTAAAAAGGCGATTTTCCATGCAGGGCGATTGATGCTGGCGGAATCCGCTTTTGAATGTGCAGAAAGGATCGACATCGGCTCGGCTCGGTTAGCATAGCGACAGGCGCTAAGTCACTGTAGAATCGACCAAACACTTTCGTTCTTATGAAATGGGGTGCTATACTGTAGCTGAGCAAGGTGCTAGCCATCGAGGCTGAGCATGCATTCCGGCTTGCAAGAGGCCGAGTTTCGCTTCGTCCTCCGCTTGGTCGGTAGCGGACTGTGAAACGATGGTGCACAGGGTCTTCGCCATCCCGAATGAGCCAATTTGATCTGCAGTGTTGATCCTACAATTCGGCGCGTGGGGGCAGCGCGACTTGAAAAACAAACGTCAAATTTGGCTGGCCGTCCCGGATAAGATCCCGTGTCTCTCTTTGTCTGCCAGACGGCCCAGAACCCTCTCCATCTGTTGTTGTTCTTACCCGCTTCAATGATGCGAGACCACAAGCCACAAAACAAACCCGTTCTCGGTCGGAATAACATCCCGCCATCCGCCCGTCAGAAGATCAATCGCGCTTGCCAATCCGCCAGACCGAATACGGTACTATCCAACACCGGCCTTTGGCATCGCAACCAAACTCAGACGATCAGCTGTCCATCACCTGTTCCTTCTTTTCGATAGCCGCCCTTGTCGATGCGGGCCTCTGGACCTGTCGTGCACTATGAATCACTTTCTCGGTCTCCACCGTCGACAGCTTCGGCTCAAGGCGTCTGAGCTCACGTCCTAGTCAGCTCAACATACAAAATGCAGCGCGACCGATTCACTGATATCTCCGAGCAATAGCTGTCGATCAAGGTAAGGCCGCCGTGGCTTGCCGAGTTGCTGCCAAGACTAATCTCAATCCGGTGGCTTTGTCTGCGCATCATCTACTCGTCGTAGACCCATGCCCGATCGATCTGCGTGTCTCAGCTGGTCCGATCCCAAGCCGATCCAGCTTCATCCTTGACCATCGAGAGAGACCCTTTCCAAAAGACTTCTTCCGACACGATCTTCCAACATTCACGCGACCGTGTTCAGCAAGCAGATGATCACGAGAACAAGCAAGATTGAATCGGTCATCCAGAGAGGTGCGATTGCAATGCTGGTTCGTGGACTGCGTCCATCACTTGTTCTGCTGCTGCGCCATCATCTTGGCACTGTTCATCAAAGAGAATAGAGAGGCGCGAAGTCAGCAACACTTGCTACTTGGATCTTCAGCCCGGCACGATCGGCACTGTCTACCTACTTTTCTTCACCGAATCGTGCGCCGATGCGCTCCGAGTGCTTGAGGAACTTCTGAATGCAGTTGGCCACGCATGTGTCCTGTGCGTCGCAATGAAGGGGAGATGATAATCAGTCAGCTTGATTCGCAAAGCAGCGGTGAGCAGTGTCCTTGCTTCAGGGTCGTCGAGGCCAACTCACCTCTTTTGTGCTGAGCGTTTTGGAAGTGAAGTCGTTGCAGCACGACTCGAAGCAGCGCTCCACCAGGCCCGTGTACAGCTTGAGGAAGTCCTTCATCTGCTTCTGCTCAATGATGCGCGTCATAGCCTGCTGCTCCGACGATGAAAGCCCCGAGACTGTGCCAAAGGGCGAAAAGCGTAACAGATTGCCATGGGTCAGTGGACGGTCGGCGCATGCTCGGATGGTGCTGTGCCGATGAATGACTCACGATCCATGATTGCTATGTTGTCGGCTTGCTCGCTGGAGTGTTTCGGGCCGGGGGAGAGTTGTTCTGAGAAGCCGAGGTGAGGATAGATTGCCGAAGCCTTGGGTCGAGATGGATCCTGTCGAGACTGTTGGGTGGTGTTGAGCAACTTTTCCAAACGAAAAAGCACTCGCGCACTTCTCCGTCGCCCAACTCACTCCGAGATCCGAGTGTCATTCCCAGTCAAAGTCACAGTCACACGCTGCCTTTCCAAAATGACTCGCTCTTGACTCTGAATATTGAATCGGCGGATGGGCGAGTTCCGGGTTTCTTAGCTTAGTCAGCAGGGTTTCCTACGCAAAGGTGCAGCGACAAGAAGGATTTTCTCCACCTCTTTCCCAGACAGAAACTCAGCTTCAACAACACTTTCTTCGGGCATTCATCGTCCATATAAGCTGCCATCGTCATCCGTACCTCAATTCGAGAACCCATCCTAACGCTCAACAGCAGTACGATACACACGTAGTCAAACGCCTCCCCCTTTCGAAGTTCCCACGTTGACCCTCACCGCTACTATAACCGCTACTCCCACCACCACCACTCCCATCATGGCTGTCCGTTGCCAGTTCGAAAACTCGTCCGAGATCGGCGTCTTTGCGCGTCTCACCAACGCCTACTGTCTCGTCGCCATCGGCGGCAGTGCCAACTTCTACTCCACCTTTGAGGCCGAGCTTGCCGATGTCATCCCTGTCGTCCACTGCTCCATCGCAGGTACGCGTCTCGTCGGGCGCCTCACCGTCGGCAACCGTCACGGTCTCCTAGTTCCCTCCACAACCACCGATCAGGAGCTTCAACACTTGAGAAACTCGTTGCCGGAAGCCGTGGCCATCCAGCGCGTCGAGGAGCGTCTCTCGGCGCTAGGCAACGTCATTGCATGCAACGACTACGTCGCGCTCGTCCACCCGGATCTCGACCGCGAAACCGAAGAGATCATCGCCGACGTGCTCAAGGTCGAAGTCTTCCGTCAGACCGTCGGTGACAATGTCCTCGTCGGGTCCTACTCGGCCATTTCCAACCAAGGCGCCCTCACTCACCCACGAACCTCGCTGCAGGACCAGGACGAGCTGTCGTCGCTCTTGCAAGTGCCCCTCGTAGCAGGAACCGTCAACCGCGGTTCGGATCTCATCGGCGCCGGCCTGGTCGTCAACGACTTTGCCGCCTTCTGTGGAACCGACGCAACGGCGACCGAGATCAGCGTCATTGAGAGCGTCTTCAAGCTCACAGGCGCACAGAACGGCGGTGACACCGTCAACGAGTTGCGCGATGCATTGGTGGATACCTATGCTTGATCGAAGTCTTCACGCATCATCTGTAATACCATTGCACACTTTGTTAGGCGGCGTACTCACTCGCACCAAAATACCATCTTCCATCGGGACGAATCGCTCAAACGAGCTGGCTGTGTCCCGCCAGGGCATGATGGATCCACTGAAGTTGAGTGAATAAGTGAGTTCAATCGCAGGCTGGCCTCGCCGCGACCTGCGCAACTCACCTGCATCGCGCATCGCGGCAATCCAATCGAAGAGACCACACAAGACAGCCGAGGACGGTGTGGGTGAGGTTTATGTGAATTGCCTGCTGTACAACAGTGTTCGTCTCAGAGTTCGTCCTTGACCGGCTGTCCAGCAGCTCCCTCCTTTTCTCCCTGCTGCTTCTGCGCCTGCTCCCTTGCCGATGCGGGAGGGAAGCACACCGCCGGAGTCGCCACCTTGATCGAATAGATACACTTCTCCGCCTCAAACACGTCCAGCACCTTGTTTTCCACCCCGCACTCGAGATCCACAATAGCGCTCCTCTCAGGGCCATTCCAGCACTTTTGCCCACGCGCATACATCTGCTGCAACCAGAACTCGTCCTCCTCCGGCTTGCGGTCGTTTTTGGGGTTGAAGTTGGTAAAGCTGCCGAGCGAGATCTGCGCACCGCCGTTGTTGGGGATCTGCGTAGCCCGACCGAAGAAGCAGTACTCGTACGTGTACTCGCCCATGTCCTTGGAGAAGCACTTGGACTCGAGCGCTTTGAACTCGGCTTGGCGGCCGTAGCGCGAGGAAAAGTCGGAGAGCTTGTTCTTGCGCGTCGAGAGGTCGTGCGTGGTGCGAGAGAGGTGGTTGGCTGCGTCGGTGTGCGCGCGACGAGCGGCAGAGACGTTCTCGGGCTCGTCGGTGGTCGATGACGAAGAAGAGGTCGACTTGGGTCGCATGCGCTTGACGTCGGTGATGACATTGGCTTTGATGAGCACGTCGAGAAGCGTGTCGACCATGGCTTCGAAGTAGGGGACGAGCTGATCGGGCATGTACTCGTGAATACGGAAGAGCAGCCCGCCGTCGGATTCCGTGGCGGATACCCGCTTGTCGATGCCGGCACCTGCTAGGCCGCCGTCCATGATATCGAGCACGTCTTCGCTGATCAGAGCGGTAAGCTTGTCAGAGGGCCAATCACCCTCATCAAGGAGCTCGCTGAGCTTGGTGTTCTCCCCGGCGAGCTGGTCAATGTTGTTGGGCTCGGCTGTGTCGGCTTCTTGCTTGACATCACCTGCGGCGATCCCGCGCCACTCCTTGTACGCGACGACAGCACCTTTGACGGCCATGTCCTGGTAGTTTGGGTTGTAGCCCTTGGCCAAGTCATCGAGCAAGAGCGTGAGGGTCTCGAGCTCGGCTTTGAGTGCGGCATTCTTGTCTTGTAGCGTCTTGATGGCCTGCTGTCGATTGGTGAGCTTGGCATAGAGCGGCGTCTTGATCTTCGCGTCGATGACAGCCTTATCCGAGGTCTCTGCGCGGGCCAACTCCTGCTTCAAGCGGGCCTCGTTCTCGGTAGCCACCTGTACCTCTATCTCGAGCTTGGCAATCTCTGCTTCGAGGTTCTCCTTCTCCTTGCGGCCGTCTGCGATGTACTTGTCGCGGATCTTGCCTCCTGCTCTGCGTAGGTTCTCGAGCTCGGTGGTCCTCTTGCGGTGCTCCTTGCCGACCTTTTCGCATCGATTGGGACAGTGGACTTTGCCATCGGACTCGTCGGTGCCGTCGCAGCATTCGGGGTCGCAGATGCCATCGTCGACACGACTCGAGCGAATGGAGGCTGGGATGTGGCCGGTGTTGGCGCAGTAGAAGGTGGAGTTAGGGCAGGCCGAGGTGCCTGGTTCGTCGGATCCGTCTGGGCAATCGCAATAGTCGTCGTTGACCGCGGACCAGGCGACCTCTTTGGATCCGTCGAGGCATTTCCATCTCATTTGTCCTTGTGCGTTCTTGATGGGTTGATATTTGGCAGCGTCTGTTGATAAAAAGATAGTCCGCATCAGTATGAGATGCGCGGACAATGAATAGAAAGGAGGAAGAACGTACCTGCTGGAGCGACACCGCGCAATGGCTTGGTGGTGGCATGCTGTGATGAAGAAGCGGAAGCCGAGATGGCGCCTGCTGCCAGAGCGGCCACGGCGAGGTTGAGACGAACCATGCTTTGATGGACTGAGTGTGCGAAGGATGATGGTGCGGAAAGGAGTCGAGTGTCGGATTTGAATGAAGGACAAAGAGCTTGTGTGTCTGTCGGAAGGACGCGAAATTGGCTCGTGCTTGATCCACACCTTGCTCAAGAAGTCACAGCTGGAAGATTGCGGCGCAGCAAATCGGGATTGGGTCCCCCGATCTGGCTGTGGATTTTAATGGGCTAAGCAGCCGCGGCGGTCGTGGGGTGGAGGAGAACAACACCAGATCAACACTTTGCCCTTTCCGCCCTTGTCAAACCGACTTTCAACTTCATAGCTGCTGCGTGGGATGCTGGGAGATGAGATGAGGGGACGTTGAAGGTGAGGATTGGAGGTGAGGGGGTGTGACCCGCGTATATGGATCATGGTCAAGGTGGCATTGCGTTGTCGGAAATCGGATTTGTGGAGAAAACGCCGGTGCAAAAAAAGGGCGACAAAAAAGTTCTTTCTGCTCCTCACTCTCCTTACCATACCTTAGTCAACAGCGTCGCCCGGTCACAGCAATCATGTCCACCGCCCGCCCACAATACGTGATCGAGCATATGGAGGAGGACGATCCCTCCGCGCCCTCCGTCTTTCCCGCCTGGGCGCTGCTCGAGTACCGTCATATGCTCCAGCTCGTCGGACCGGGCTCTACCGTTCACTTTACCTCGCTCTCGCACGCCTCGCTCGAGTCTCTCCGCACGGAACTCTCTTCCTCCACCTCACAAGAGCAAGCATCGTTCGAGCTGCACACGGCGAGCATCACGACGCTGATGCAGCAGCGCGGGGTGCCGCTGTCCAAAGTGTGCTTGTTGGACCCCAAAGCGCCGTTCGCTATCTCCATCACCGACGCAGGGAAGGTCGAAAGCGTCACAAAGCCAGCCGACGCAGGCGGACCCTTCGACTTCTTCCTCTACGGCGGCATTCTCGGCGACGACCCACCGAGAGATCGTACCAGCTCGCTGCGCCAACTCGGTTTCCCGGGAAGACATCTCGGCGGCGTGCAGATGACCACCGACACCGCGCTCGGCGTAACAAAGAGGTGCGTGGAAGACGGCCTCGTGCTGGCGCTGGACGACACCAAGGCGCAAGAGGTGCAATGGGGAGATGTCGAAAAAGCAAAGGGGAGCCTGGAATGGGTCAACTACCCCGAATTGCACTTTGGTAGGGGGGAGAGCGTCGAGATGCCCTTCCGGTATATGGTCGATGAGGGACGGGCGACGTTGGCGAGTGGGGAAAAGCAGCCGCTCATGCCGGACGGGATGAGGGAGCTGATCAAGAAGGATTTGGGGAGGAGTTTCGAGTTCTGAAGCGTCAATCGCCCGCGAAAGATTCGCATTGATACAATCATAGACACTCGATAGAAACAGCGCGTGTGAAGTCCGTGTGGAACGTGCCATCGACTGTGTGGGCCGGAGTGCCGCGAGCGACGTCGCCCCTTCAACAGCGTCACCGTGAGCTCGAACAAGTTCGCATCCTCAGAGCACATCTCCGCGAGCCAAATCACGATGCACTCGATGCTACAAATGCCATTGCAAAGGGGGAAGGAAAACGCCGGGTGGAGCCAGCGAGGGAATCTGGGGGAGATGGTGATACACTGTTGAAAGAGGGGAAATGCTGTTGCTGTGCTGGGATTGTGATATGATGGTTTGTCGGCGTCCTGTCTTGTCCTTCTT
>NW_015961963.1:0-31512 GCF_000497045.1 Kalmanozyma brasiliensis GHG001 | reverse complement strand
GGGGGGGGGGGGGGGGGGGGGGGGCGATCATCGCTTGTTGATCAAACTCAAAAACTCCTCCCTGGTCTTCTGCCTGTCCCTAAAGACGCCCAACATGCAACTGGTAACCGTTGTAGCTCCTGGCTTCTGTACACCTCTCATCGCCATGCACAGATGCTCGCACTCCACCACGACCGCCACGCCTTGCGGGCGCAATGCCTCATCCAGCGCTAGCGCAACCTGCTTCGTCAATCGTTCCTGCACCTGCAGCCGTCGCGCAAAGGTCTCCGCTATCCTCGCGAGCTTGCTCAATCCGATCACCAGTCGATTCGGAATGTAGCCGATATGGATCTTGCCGGTGAAAGGAACCATGTGGTGTTCGCAGAGGGAGAAGATCTCGATATCCTTAACAATGACCATCTCGTCGTGCTCCTCGTCGAAGATGGCGTTGGCGATGACATCGGATAGCCTGACCTCATACCCACGAGTCATCCAGAGCAAGGCCTTTGCGTAGCGTTCGGGGGTCTTTTGCAGACCGGACCGGGAAGGATCTTCGCCGATGCATTCGAGGACGGTGGCGATGGCCGAGGCGAGACGGGCTTGGTTGGTGGCGGCTTGGGCGGGAGTGTGGTTGAGACGGTCGAGCGTGGCTTTTGCTGGCCAACCGAGGCCGTTGGGGTCCATGACGGGCGTGGCGGTTCCGGAAGGCGCCCAGGCGGAACCGATGTACGTGCGCTCCCCCGTGGGTGTTCCAAGGCCGCCTCCGCGGGTGGTCGCGAGCGCATCGAGGTCAGCGGCGATCTTGGTGGACGGCGCACCATGCATGGCAAGCTGCGAGGACGAGGTGCGGGAGAGGAGCGCGGTCGCGGCGGCACGCGCCGAAGTGTGGTGCTGCAGCATCGAGGCGGATGCAGAGGCGGAGGGGGAGATCGGGGAGGAGCTGCTCGCTTGGACGTATGTAGAAGAGCTGGACGGCGCTCCGGGACTCGCCTGTCCGAGGTTGAGCGATGATACGCCGTTGGCTAGGGCGGACAGCTGTCTTGGGTTCGACGAGGATGCTTTTGGTGCGAGCTTGTCCGTGTCCGTCGAATCAGGCACATCACCTGGATCGCGTCCGCAGTCCAACCCGTTTCCGTCTGGTGCGAGCACGTCGTTCGACTGTGTTGTACTGTTGACAGGATGAGCAGCGGCACTGAGCTCGTCGCTCAACCCCCTCAGCTCGCCCGAGGACATGTTGGCGCGTTGCAACGCCGAGGCGAAGAAGCTATCGAAGAACGCCGAGCCAGATTGCGCGGGTGCGTCTGTGTTGTCGTCCGCCATCGTTCGCCTGTAGATGATGATGATGATGGAGGAAGAAAGGCCTTTCACACAAGTCTGTGCGGAGAAGCAAACGTCTTAATTTTTGCTCCAAAAGCATGAAATCCGAGTCAGTCCGAGCCGATATGCGTCTGAATCGGGTCGGATTGGTAATGAAGACAACGCTTTCTCCACCTGTCAGACCCAGCTTCGCGCTCCTGTCTTGCAACGTCGCTACCATCTACTGAGCAACATGTTCGGCAGCATCACTACAGCAGCGCGCAGCACCCTCGCGAGGCGGTCGGCCCTCTCGGCGCCTCTGCGAAGCCTCACCACCACCCGCATGGTCGCCAACACCACGGCCGCACCGTCGCAAGAAGAGCAGGTGACAGCAGGAGAGCAAAAGATCCGCGAGATCCTCACAGCAAAGTTCAACCCCGCCGTGCTCAAGGTGCAGGATGTCAGCGGTAAGCTTCACCCATCAGCGCTATCGTGTGCTCTGCAATCGTTTCGCTGACCTCTTCTGTTTGTGCTGAGCGCAACAGGCGGCTGCGGAAGCTTCTACGCAATCCAGCTTAGCTCCAAGGAGTTCAAGGGCATGTCGACGGTCAAGGCGCATAGACTCGTCAACTCGGAGCTCAAGGACGTCATCAAGGACATCCATGGTTTGCAGGTACGTTGCCGAGATGAGGGCCAGCGGGCGGTGAGAT
Organism: Kalmanozyma brasiliensis GHG001; assembly: GCF_000497045.1. Classification (NCBI taxonomy): domain Eukaryota; kingdom Fungi; phylum Basidiomycota; class Ustilaginomycetes; order Ustilaginales; genus Kalmanozyma; species Kalmanozyma brasiliensis. The sequence continues at coordinate 29,527 of NW_015961963.1, read as the reverse complement.
AGAGGCTGACACTGCGTTCTTTATTATTCCGACAGTTGAGAACCGTCGCAGAGGACTAGAGGCACAGCGATTTGTAATACCAATTCTTCCAACGCCCCAAGAGCACGACTCTGACTGAAGAAGGAGGCGAACAGCTAAAGCGATCCCGCACTGACGACGATTTGAGAGGTCAAGTGTGCATGAGCTCCGTCGTATCCGCCAAATCTTCACAGAGGGTTCCTGGACGCTCGGACATGGCAGACTCACAATGGCGCTGATCAGCACTCTGCGAGTTGAGCGACACTCAGCCTACCATTCGTCCGTACATCGACCAATTCACAGTTTCAAAACGAGCTCGACCGACGACAGTCAGTCATGCCCAAGTCACACGCAGACGTATTGAAGCGCAAACGCTCTTGGAGCGGAATGTGTATTTTTGGTGTGCCAGAGCGGAGAGAGCTTCCTTACATGGCTATGTGTGAGTGTGTGAAGAATACAGATGCAAGTGAACCCAACCGAGACGCTTTTTCCTTTCGAGAATGGTCGATTTGGTAAAACGTTTACTCGGCGGAAGCACGGGTGTAGACGAGCTGGCCGTGGTGGTGGATGATGCGCTTGATCTGGCCGTCACGCTCGAGGTGGCGGATGGCAACACGGGCGAGCGAACCGTTGATCTTCATGCGGTCAATGAGCGTCGACTGCGAGATCATCTTGAAGGTGGGCACCTCCTTGAGAATTCGGTCGTAGGTGGGCTTGTCGAGGACGACCATGTTCTGGGCCTGTTTCGGTTGGAAGGCAGCGAAAGAAAGATGTCAGCAACCTGATCTCGCAGGGAGGAAGTCAGAGATGAGCGAGCAAAACGTACCTTGTCCTTAACCTTGCCCTTAGACCACTTCTTCTTCTTGGCGGACTTGGACGCCGCAGCGGCGATGGCAGCTTTCTTGGGAGGCATCTGGGAGGTTGAAATGCAAGGAATGAGGCGTAGATGGTCAGCGGCTGGGTTTGGCTTGCTACTTCAATATAATTGCATCGACGCGAATCGGCGGGCATGGAGACACGGCGGACGTTGGCACAGAGAATGGACACAGCAGAACAGTCGAGCTGGTCGATCGTCGTAAGCGCCGGCGATTGGTGAATGGCAGTCCAAGATGATGCAGCGGAGCAGGTCGGAGGGATGGTGAGACGATTTGAGGTGGGGCACAGGGGTCGATGCGGCGGGCCATGGTGTTCCCGTGCCCGGCCGCTCGATGTCGTGGACCTTGCGGCGTCATTGCAACCACAGCCAAAAGCGAGTATAGTGCAGACGAGTTGTCCAAGCATGGCGACTATGCTGAGGAGACATCTGGCGGAGGCGTCGGCTCAGGGATGACGGCTGACCTGCCTTCAATTGTGCCAACCGAGCAGTTGAGTGCGTTGTGCCGAGATCGATGCTGAGAGCCTCGCGTCGTCGCTTTTTCGATCGCGACGAATAGTTCGCCAAGATCCGACTATCAGACCACCACCGTCGAATCCAAAGCCCATCTCGTACGCATTGGAAGACAGTCATCCCCTCCATCAACGCCTACCCACACGGGCTCTGCTTGATTCCGAATTTCCCCACCACTGAACAACGATGCCCGTTGCAAACCCAAAGTCGCGACGTCCCTTGAACAATGAAGTCGAGTCCATGTCGTGTCGGAATGCTCCCTCTGAGGGTAAGCTCGGGAGAGTGTGTTGCCCTGGACTGAATGTCGATGCTGAACTTCCTGCCATAGATGCTGTCTGCTGTCGATGCTGAGCCCTGCAATGCTGTGTCGTGTCGTACTGTTGTGTGTGCCATGCCTGCTGATTCGAGAATGCGCATTCGAAAGCGACGACTTACCTTGACGAATGTGGTGGATGACAGTAGGAAAGATTGGCAGCTTCGAGCGAGTAGAAGCCGACTTTGCTCGCTACCCTTCGCACCGTCTCAGCTGAGAATGGGTCGCGCTGTGCTGCCTTGTTCTTGCTCGCTCCAGCTGAATGGCAATTTGTGCCAGCCTGCTGCCTCGAATTTCCACGCCGGTGCTTGCTCGCAGGCGGTCTAAAGCGCCTGCTCTGTCGCGCTGTGCTGCTCCATGCCGTGTGTCTGTTCACGATGAAGCCGAATTTCAGGATAGGCACTTTGCGAGTGTCCTATTTCACCTTTTGGCCAACACGTGACTCAAAAGCTCGGCCGAAGCACCTGGTATAAAACCCGAAATGTTATACCGTAGCTACGAGACAAGTAGATTGAACTTCGAAACCTGAAACCGAAGCCGCGCGAGAAGTCGGAGCGCGTTGCTTGACATCAGGCAAAGGTGAGCGAGGTTTGAGCTTGAGGACTTCACACATCGGGTTCCCGACCGTTGCCTGACTGACGTCGAACGAGATCTGCTCAGACCCGGAGGCAAGGGATGGTACTTGACTGTACATAGTGGTGCGCTCGTCGTCGATCATCGATGAAGGGTGTCAAATAGTTGAACAGCCCGGACGTCGATTCTGGGCTGACTCGACTCGTGTCCGGACTCAAATGACAGCGAAAGTGCCAGGGCCTTCAGTACAGCTTTGTTGCCAACGACCGCATGGCGACTACCATCGGTGCACTGAGCATTGTCGACAAACTGCGATGCTGCAGCTTGGCGCACGGCCGCTCATAGCTCATCCCCGGGTCCATCGCTCGGCAAGAGTGCCGATCGATTCCGGCCTGCCAACATGCGACTGTTCTCTCTCGTTCCCAGCGACCATGCCTCAACCAGTCGCTCGGCTAAGGGCGTCGGCCCAGACGCTACCAGCACGATGTTTTCAGTTTCAATATAATTGCGCAAACGTGTGTCCTCTAGATGCAAACGACACAACGTCGCTGACCGGATTACAGAGAGAGATTCGCACCTTGAGCTTAGATAGCCGAAAGGTCTGTGGTGGGCAAAGCGTGAGTAGGATTGAAAAGCGAGCGTCAGCAAGGAGAGCACATGGACGATCTGATTGCGCAGGATAGAGTGGGACCGAGCGTGACCCGAGCCGCGAGTCCCTCGCCTGCGAATGTAGAAAATACTCACTTCCGAACTTCTCGTCGTAGCCTGGCGTGGTCCACTTGCCCTTCTTGACCATCTCGTCGACGGTGCGGCCAATCTCGGGACGAGCGGCGACAACATCGTCGACGGTGAGCTGGTCGAAGGGACGAGCGTCCTCGATGTTCTTGAGCGTGGACTTGAGGTCCTTGAGCTCGGCCTCGATCTTGGACGAGGTGGCCTGAGCTTGCTCGACCTGTTAGTAGTGAAGTATGGAAGCGAGAGATTGCATGTCAGTATGAAATGCCGCGAGGAAGTTGGTAGCAGAGCATCGTCGACCACATCGTTATCATGCTGGAGCATCATCAGCCACAATGTATCGTCGCATCGCCACAGCATCGCAGTCACATCGTCGCATCGATCGCAAGTAACGTGCCGCACTCATCGCATGCCATTGCAGTGCGATCCATGTTGGTCGGGTGTTGGTCGTGGTCAGTGTCGGTGCGCAGGGACGTTGGAGGTCGGCCTTTGGGAAAGTGCTGGCGCGAGGAAACCCGCTAATGATGCTGTGTCGTGCTTCTTCAATGTCGAGTAGTCGACTGTCCCTGAGTTTTGCCATGTGAGACATAGAATGAAGTGCGAAGAGCCGACATGTATGATTTGACCATGTCAGAGCGACATATGTCTGTACGAGCTCCAGTAGATGACGGCGCAGACGACTGCCTATGATGTGACAGGGTCAAATCCGATGAGCAGTGCAACAACGAGGGTCAACCGGCGTCGAGGTCGAGTCGCGGATGAGGTCTTGCTTGTTCGAAGACGGGCTGGCAGTTCGAAACGCCGAGGATACAACACCGATTGCTGCCTCTGTGATTGTGGCTGCATCTGCGGGTGTGTTGTATGGATCTTCCATATGCGAGGCAGATGTGCAGCTAGACGTGGCACCCTTGAGCTTACAACTTGCATGTCGAAGGTGCGAGCTGAAGGGTTCCTCAAGGCTAAGGCGAGACATGCAAGGCGACCGGGCGAGAATGCGAATTGGCGATGCGATGACAGGTCGGTCGGAGCGATGCGATACGATGACGGACGATGCGGTGCGATGATGGGTTGACGATGCGGAGCAAATGAAGCAGCGAGGCTATGCTGAGAAGAAAGATACTAACAGCCTTGGACTCGAAGGCGTCGATGGCCTTGAGCTGAGCCTGGACGTCGTAGGTGACAGGCTTGAACTCGGAGAGGATCTTCTGAGCCTGGTTGACGACGTCCTTGTTGCGGAGAACCTTGTTGTAGTGGGCAAAGTCGACTTCGGTGGTCTGCTGCTTAAGCTGAGCGAGTTGACGCTTAGCGTCGTCGGCGCGCTTGCGGAAAGCAGAGATCTGAGCGAGGGTGTTCTTGCCAAGACCCAAGTTGGAGATCTTGGCGAGATCCACTGCAGCAGCACGAGCAGCCATTGTGTCGGATTGTATGAGGCGGAGGAGGGTAGATGAGAGGTGGGTGGGTGGAGAAGAGAAGGTGATGACTGGAGACGGCGACGACGACGAGGATTTGCGATGGCGACGAAACATTGAATTCCAACTCGACAAGCAATCGGGGCTTCCAGACTGCGTGTGTGCCGGCCATTGAGCCCGAGCGTGAATTTCCGTCTTCCTATCGCTTCCGACTCGAGACGATCACCTTTTTTCGAGACAAAACGTGTTAGACCCTATCTGCTAAATCAACGGCTCAAAAATCAAATCAGTCTTGAAAATGTCTGTGCGCAGCGGGTCGAGGTTTGATCTGGTTCACACGCCAAAGCAGCTGGCGTGACTCTGTGTCTCTGAAATGAGCCTAAATGCGGTGACTCTGTGAGGTGGCTTTGACTCACTCGTTTGTTGGCTCACTATCCGAACTTGGCCGCTGGCTGCTTTGCTTCTGCTGTCATCAGAATGCTTTGCGGCAAGACGGGCTAACAGAGAGTGCAATCTGGTATGCACTGACCGGTGCTAGTATTACAAGGGACCTTGAGGCAAGCCAAGAGAGTGAGAGTGCATAGCGAGTTGAGCGAATTGCCACGATGCTCGCTCGCTTCGACGTCTGTGCACCAACAACCAAAACCAAGCCATGTTTCTCAAGCCACGATAGCGCGTATCAACCGCATTTCGCCACTTCTGACGCTGTCATTGCCCCAGCAAGCTCTCTTTATGAGATCAGCTCATTCAGACGTTGCATCTCAATCTGGCTCAGCTGCAATGCAAACAAGCACCAGGGTGACTGCGACGCAGCGGTGCGAGTATCAGTCGGGCAAAGTGACAGGATAGGGTCGAATGGGCTCAGCTAGCAAGCGCCGAAATTGCAACTGCATCCGTCCAAATTGGAGTCAAAAAGGGTTCACCCACGCTCCACGCTCTGCAGCCGCCTCGGTTGGAGCTGCGACTCGACCAAATGCGTTCTCTGTGTTGAGCTGGCTGCTGCTGCGCCTAACTGCCTCTGTTGCGCACCGACCAATTATTCAAAGACTAAACTCAGCAGCTGTCAAACTGGCGAGAACAATTCATTCAGATTCATTTCCCTTTCAACGCATCTGGTGCACATCTTGCTTCTCGCACAATCGCATCCTCGTTCATCTCTGTCGCTATCACCAACACCATCATCACCACCATCAGCACCAACCAGATTGCAACCACAGTCTAGACTAGCGTCGAGTCGACTGAAACCATAGCGTCCCACTCGGCCCGGCTACTATCAGTCCCGCATCCAACACCTCTGCTTTAACGGCACCATCGACCACCATGTCGAGCCCAGCCAACTTCACGGCGCTGCTCAACGACCTCAATCGCGATGTCGCCCGCGCGCGTCCCAATGACCCCGTCCAGTTTTGCGCAAATTGGTTCAACGCCAAACTCGAAGAGCAACGCCGTCAACACATCACATCCAACCCCAACCTCCTCGCGGCTGCTTCCGCTCCTAGCGCCTCGCTAGGTCCGAGCGATGTCGGCTTCGGCGGCGTGGCTCCTGGTGCAGCTTCTCCCACACAACGCGGCTCCATCTTTGGCTCGGATCCTTTCGCATCCGCTCAACCCTCCTCGTCCTTTCCTCCCACTGCTTCAGCGCCAGTACCCATGGATGCATCGCCAGACACGGCATCAGCACCCGCGCCACCCACCAGCTTCCCACCCACTTCGGCTTCCAATGCATCCCTTCTTCCACCCGCATTCAACCTCGGCAGGCGAACTTCCGTCTCGGCAGAGAGCATGGCTCCTTCCGCAGTCAACGCACAGTCGGATGGATCGCCGCTCCCCAAGACTGTCATCCCCAAATCCGAAGAGCAGATGCAGAGGATCCGCGGCTCCATCGGCAACAATCTCCTCTTCCGCAACCTCGAGCAGGACCAGTACAGGGACGTGCTGCTCGCCATGAAGGAGGTCCAGGTGGAGGCGAATGTCACCGTCATCGAGCAAGGCGCACAGGGCGACTACTTTTACGTCGTCGAGTCCGGTACGCTCGACGTCTACGTCCGCTCCCCACCTCGCAACGGCGAAACCGCGCCTGCGTCTGGCTTGGGCGACAAGAAGGTCTCGTACGGTCCCGGCTCGTCGTTCGGTGAGCTTGCGCTGCTCTACGCTCAACCCCGTGCTGCCACTGTGCTTTCCACCTCGCCATGCACATTGTGGGCGCTCGACCGAATCACTTTCCGTTCGATTCTCATGGAGACCAACTCGCGCCGCCGTGCCCTCTACGAAAAGTTTCTCATGGATGTTCCCCTCTTTGAGCGTCTCTCGGCAGCCGAGCGCGCCAAGATCTCGGACAGTCTCGAGTTGCGAGAGTATGCGCCCGGCGAGGCGGTCATCACTCAAGGCGAGCGTGGCGTCGAGTTCTTCATTATCGTCGAAGGCGATGCAGAGGTGCGCAAGACCAAGGAGGGTGGCAACCAGGAGGTCGTCGGCAAGCTTTCTAGGGGAGACTACTTTGGTGAGCTCGCTCTGCTCAACCAAGCTCCTCGTGCGGCCACCGTCGCTGCTGCCTCGGCGGGCAACAAGCTGCGCGTGGTCACCATGAGCGAGAGGGCTTTCACCAGGCTCTTGGGTCCCCTGGCGGGTATTCTGGAGCGTCACGCAAAGGAGAGGTACGGCGACGAGTACTCGCTCGGTGCCGCTAATGCTAATGCTGCTACCAGTGTCAACAACGCGGCTCTTGCCGGCGCAGGTGGTGCGGATGTTGGCACCTCGTTCCCGCATCCCATGGACTCGAGCGCTAAGCCGGGTGAGGGCGCTTGGTCCGCTCCCAACCCGTTTGCTGCTGCGTAGACCACCATCTCACCAAGATCATATACGTATCTGCGTCATGACACGCTTCAAGCTGGTCACAGCTCTCTCGCCCTCTTTCTCACTGCAACCTCTTGATCCTGTTTTTCTCAGTATGGAATTCGAAGCTGTCTTCAAACGTGTCTGTCCGTGTGGTGGTTGTGCAGCCTTGTGGCGCGTGCGAGGCTTTGATCTCGATTCGTGGAGCGCTTGCTGTCCACGAGAGCTTGAGAGCGGGTGGCAGCACCATGAGGGCACAGAGCAAGCCTGAATCTCGCGTCTCGAGCAGGCCTGCATCGACCTAATTTGGACATGAGAGAGCATTTTTGTGGCGCCGAGTGGTCTCGCGCATGCAGCCGACGTGCTTCCACTAGCGCGGGCGAGGTGCAGCAACCCGCCCTTGCCCTTGCGTGGCGCCACGGGAGAAGCCACCACCCCCGCTCTCGGCGGTGGAACGGCTGGCATGTGATTTCATTCCCCTTGCACATGCGTGGCGCTCGCACAGGGGAGGAGGTGTGCTCAGACCAGCGATTGGGTAAGGAGGTGGTGCAATTTAGAGTTGAGACTCAGCAAAAGGGTCTGCGTCCCGTACGCCACATGTACGACGCTGCGACGTCGGTGGAGGCGCTTCAAGCGGGCGACGGCCCGAATGAGCCGCGCTAGCAAGCACCAGGCACCGGTGGGAAAGCTCTGATGCGCAAGTGTGTGGGTTGAGAGTGAGAGGTATATAGACCCAGTGGATCAAAGGCAGATGCGTCCGCCAACCCCTCGACCACCCAGGGCATACAGCCTCGTCGTACGATCCAACAGCCGTTCTGGCAGATGCGCGACGGCACAACTCCATCGACGCTGCCGTTGACGCTCCCACACTGATCGGTATTCAATGGCCTGGCTTCTCGACCTCATCCATCTTCGATCGTCTCACTTCGAGCTTCCACACTGAAGCGCCTGGATCTTCGGGCTCCTCGATTATCAATACTCGAGCGCTTCAAGCTCTTCGACCATCAGAACTCCAGCATCATCCACAGGACTACGACCCCAGCGAGGACCGACAATCTCCACAACGAACCCACGACGGCGACGTCAACAAGGGACATCCACGAACACTGACGAACCGAAGTCTACGTTAGCACGTCCGGCAACGCCCACAATCTCCCCACAGCGCATACACGCGTCCAGTGATCCAACCGCACACACCTCAAAGTCAGGATGCCCTTCCTCGCGCTCCCCGTCAACCCCTCGCTCCTCCGCTTCCACCCCGACTCGGTGATCCTGCACTACCTCCTATCCACGCCTTCGCACCCAACCTTCGTTCACGCACGCACCTCGTCCACCCTCCTCGCCTCGTCCCTCCTCCCCACATCGCCGCTGACGCCGACCTCGCACCGACCCCCTCAAAACGCGGTGCAACTCGACCCGCGCTACCCAATCCTCCTCTTCCTGCCATCGGAGTGCTTTTCCGTCGCACACCTGTTCGCCTCCCAACTAGCAGATCCGACCCTCTCCTCCCGATTCAACCTCCTCGCCCTCGACCCGCGCGGTCATGGGTTGACCAAAGACGTTCCCATCCCCGCCGAGGGCGGGAAGTACGATCTGGACATCAAAGCTGCCGACTGCCTGGATTTTCTGCGACTGCTACTGGGTGGGAAGGAGCACTGGGAGAGAGGCATCCATGTGGTGGCGTGTAGCATGTCCGGTCTGGTCGCTGCGCGGATGGCGGCCGTGTGGAAGGGTGGGTTCGAGAGTGTGGTGATCACCAGCCCGATTTTGGAGGCCGAGAGCGGGTTCATGATTGAGAGTTTCCAAGGGATCAAGGAGCTACTCGAAGAGTCGTGGCAGAGCGTCCATCGAGGCGAATCTGAACAGCAACCCGGATCACGAACGGGAGAGCAACTCGGAACGCAACTCGGGCAACGGCGCCCGTCACACCCACCCATCAAGCTACCCGGGGAGGTGGTGCAAGGCTTCACCTACCGTTGGGCTGGTAGTCTCGAAAGCATCCCGCAGCACATCTCGTCCTACCTCTCGCGCACCTGGCTCGACCGGCTCGTTCTTCACCCACAGGGCTTAGAGGCGGCGAGAGATTGGTGGTTCGACCTGTACTGGTTGCGCTCTGCCATCCCGGCCAAGGTGCTGGAGAAAGTGAGGTGCAGAGTGCTCGTCGTGGAGGGCGATACAGATTTGCCGTACGAGCGCAAGGTGGGCGAGGAGGTGGCGGGGCTGTTTGTAGGGGCAAAAGAGAGGAAAGTGGTGACGGTGGAAAAGGCGCCGATTTTGTTGAGCGTGATGCGCGGCGAGGAGCTGACGAGGATCCTGTGCGACTTCTTGCCGCATGAAGGGGTGCCGGCGGTGGAGGAGAACGAGCGAGGTGGAATGGAAGCTCTGTGCAACCTGGAACCGGAGGAACGGTTCGAACTGGTCAAAGTATACGCACCCGACTTGGTCGCGGATTTGGACGACGACGACGACGACGATGACACCGAGGAAAGCAACGATGAAGGTGATGTGCCGACCTCGCCGATCAAGTTGCGGCTGCACAACTTGCCGTCTGGAACGATGTTCAGCGCTGGCGGAGGACTGACGACGACAAGAACCAAAAGGACAGGCTCGGCGTCCAGCACTGGGGATCGGTATCCGCTCTCGATGAGGAGGTCGCCGAGTGAGGGTGCGGAAGGGGTGCTGGTTAGGACGCTGCAGGAGACGAATCTTCGATAGCACTGCCGCAACTCGTGGAGGAGGAGAAAGGAGGTTTGGATAAGGGTCGTCGTGGTTTCATCTCGCTACACGAGCGCTCTCGTGTGCTCGTATGGTCTCTAGCATTTCCAGTCATCGCATCGGTCCATCGCAATTCGCATTTGTTTGGCTCTCGGCAGGCAGTCCTTGGTGGTGCTCTGAGGTCCTGCTTCGTTGTTTTGGCGATCGAAAGCAGCTGCGAACTTCGGAGGGATCAGAGCAAAGGGCGATCGCACTCGGGCTCAATCGTCGCAGCGGAAGAGCAGTTTGTGTATACGAGATCGCTCTTAGCCTCTGTCTGTGACCTTTGTAGGGCAGAGAGTGCCATCTACAGTGGTGGACCGGAGCACAGAAGTTCACGGAACGGTCAGGACAGGCTTGGGCGACACAGCAGATTGGCGTACAGCTTCAAGGCTATACAGGCGGCCGGAGGCGAAGGATCGACGCTTGGTGACGCTCGTTTGTTTGGCTCAGCTGTCAAGGAGGGCAGACGGGCGGCAAAGAAGGAAGACCCTCGGGGCCAATGACAGGGTGACGTGAGTGAAAGGGGACCCTTGCCTTGCCTCGCTTGCCTTACTTGACAATGGGCGTCAGCGATAGTGTTCGCCAGGCGCAAGCATTTTGAGTCAATTGTTAGGCCGCTAAGTACATTTTACTGAAAAAAATTGTCGAAACGCGAAACGCGAATGAGCGGAGGCTGGCGTGTGGTGCGTCGACCTCAAGGAGCACTGCGCAGAGTGCTCAATTCTTGCGGTGATTGCGTCATCGTTTACGTCATCCTTGGTTTTGAGCTCAGCTGCAGAGTGGTACGATGCTCGATGAGGACATCCCACACCTCTTTGCTCATTCTCCGCCGACCCACGCCAAGGACACGCGGTTGCCCTTCCCCCACGTTAAGTTGCTGGACAGCTTCCACTGCAAGAGCAGTGCCGAATCCCTGGAGAGACAAAGGCGAAACCGCAAGCGAGGGATGAATGCATGTGGTCTGCGTGTTGGCCGTCGACATCGACGATCGCAAACAATGCTGCAGGCGCCAAAGCCCCGGGGTCCGGTTGGAGCAAGGTGCAGCGTCGATCCCGGTGAAGAGCAGCACCAGCGAGAGGAAACGGAGTTGACCGTCCGGGATTTGGTTGTACACGATCCGACAATGGGCTTGCGCTGAGATGAAAGGTGGATGTCGTCGTACCACAGACGGCTCTGTGGTTCGGGCGAGTCCGATGGCGTGCGAAAGACTCCCACAACATACCACAGGGCGGATCCGATGAGTAGGGTGTGGCTCGCACTCGCCCGAGTCCTGTAAACGAGCGTTGAAGCGGCGACTCGCAAACGACAAAAAGACACTTCGGCTGGCTGATATTGTAGAGACCGATATGCCCGGCGACTTTGCCCGTATGTAAAGCGTGTAGTTGCCGTAGCATAGTTGCTATCTCGGCTATACAGCAGAGGTCTAGCCAGGCAGCCCGCTCTTGATCCCCCCTGTGGCTTGGCCAAACGCCTCCTTGGACGCCCCTTTGTATGCCGCGATCCAATAGCTGGCAAAGTAGTGTGAAGCGCTGGATTCTCCTGCAAGGAACGTGCTGCTGCTGCTGTGTTGTGCTGCATGCACAGCTCGTGCCTCGTTGAAGAACACCGACAAAGAAGGAAAAGCCCGGAAAGCCCACTGTGCTCCGACGGGAATTGCGCGATAGGAGGGTTGAAGCGACTGCCAAATTGGTCTCAGACGGGAGAGCGATCCTCGAAATCCAACTCAGCAGCGCACACAGCACACAAATGCACCACCGCGTGGCAGCTCAGCGAGCACTCCATCTGTTTGTTGCTCGTCTGCGCTAATCGGATGATCCTCTTCCACCACACTCACACCGTGTGGACGCTGAGTCGTGTGCTTTCGGCTGCCTCGCGATCAATGTGTGACAGCTGGCAAGAGCGTGGGAGAGAAATGTGATATGAATGAGAGAGGCTGAGCTCAGTAGGCACGGCTTGACGGAAAATTTAAGCTCCTTTCCGGTGCTGCCAGCTAAGCCCATTTTTAGATTAAATAAAATAAAATTTTGCCATTTTGGTGTCTTTGCCGCGCATCGAGCCGATCCGACTGGAAAGAAAGAGAGCTGAAATCCAAGCTCGCCTGGGCTGGGAAAGCTGAGCTGCGAAATTCCATCACCATCGCAGCTTTGCTTTGGCACAATCACACTTGGCTCCCTTCCCACGCCTCATCGACATCTTGCACCCTGATTCGGACCCCATCCTTGTTTGTCTCTCCCCCGACACTGCCAACACACAACAGACAAAGGGTCAGGACCGACAGCTTCTTCTGCCAAACCCGTTGCCGAACCCCAAGTCGCTTCTGCTGCGCATTCTACTCGAGTTCCACCCGCATCGACGCACCCAAAACTTGATCCTATCTCTCTCTTCCTTTGCCATCCATCTCATCTGCCCATCCGGACGCACATCGTCTCCATCGGCATCCTTTCTCCTCTGCTCGTCTACCGCCTCCACCACCAATCCGGATCACACACATTCGGCGACTTGACTTGACCTGCTGCTCAGCCGTTTCCCGCCCCGGCTGACCGCGCAAGACCATCTCTTTGTCTACCCCCTCCTCCTCCTTCCTTCTCAACAACATCGTCATCGTCATACCCTCGTCATAACCTTCCCTTTGGTTCCTATCCCGAATCCACCATCCCTGCGCCACGACCCAACTACTACCTTACCGAGCTTTCGACCTCGACACACCGGCACTCCACCAGCCCTGCACTCTCAACAGCCAGGCACCGCTCAACACCCTTCGTCTGGACCCTTGTTTCTCCCCGTCTTGCTCAGCGTCGACAGCAAGTGTGATCCACCTCATACACTTCGGACGACACTTCAGCGACCATGTCTGAAACAGGTAAGTGGTCAACACCAGCACCACAAAGGATGGGCGTTATTGAAAGGCGCATTCAATTGGATCGATGGAGGATTCGCGGCAGCAGCATCGATGCAAGGGCAGAGCTGCAATTTAGCCTCGTCTAGTTCTAGCGCCGATATCGATGGACTCACGGGTCCTCTTGAGCTCGCCTATTGTCCAGCCCCATGCTGTCCGTCGCGGATCGTGCGATCCGCCTGCCCATCCCGGATTTCGGTTCTCCGCAGCAATCACCGTGCTCAGCTCACTGACTTGCTCCTCCTCCTCTTTCCTGCTCTCGTCCCAATTCCGATCCTTCCATCCTTCCTGTCCTCCTCCACCACCACCATTCTCGATGGCCACCTCGACGACACCACCACCACTGACGCGTCCTTGATACCCACTTCACCACCATCGCCGTCACCATCCTCATCCACCATGATCGCTGTCCAATCACCACGTCCAGCCACAGCTACAAGGCCTCCGGCCAAGCCACTCCGCAGGAGCTCGCCCGTTCGCTCCACCGCCAAGCACCACCTCGAACCCAACCCGTTCGAGAAATCCTTCAGCTCAGGCCCCGATTCGTCAGAGAACGTCGAGCGCCGCAAGGTCGAGGGCAAGACCAACGCCGTCAGCACGCCTCCTCTCTCCACTCGTCCCGGCGCCGCCTACCGCGATCGCACCTACTCCAACTCAAAGAACACGTCGCCACAACAGGAGTCTGGCTCGACGCCCAAGCCTCTGCTCCCACCGGTCGCCTCCATCACTTCACCTGCGGGCGAGACCAACGCGTACCCATGGTCGGGTAGTCTCACCAGCTCCTTGAGGTCTGGTCCTCTCTCGCCAGCCATGCTCGCCGGTCCTCAAAGTTCTCACTTCGACCCCAACTCGTTCCGTACCGGCTTCACCCCAGACCTGTCCAACTTCAAAACCGGCTTGACCCCACTCGGAGGCGGCATGTCATTCCCACCTCCATCGCCCAACACCGCTGCTTTCCTCGCTGCCATGGTCAACAACACCTCAGGTGCTCCCTCCTCGGCAGCCACCATCACTCCCAACACGCTCGCGGCTCTCACCAACGCTGCCAACGCAGCCACCAACGGCGGATCCATGGACCCAAGTGCTGCAGGGGGTGCTCCCGGCGGTGCTCTGTCCACCCACCCCCAGAACTTTGCCGGCAAGCCCACCGATGCTCACAACGCTTTCGACATTGCCTTCAGCCGGTCCTTCCCTGGCGACCGTGGTGACGGAAAGCTGGCTGGATCCAAGCTCAAGGCAGAGCTCAAGGGCGGCTCTTCGGACGGCAGCGTCTCGCAAAGCGTCAGTCCCCAGATGATGCAGAAGCAGCTGGAGGGCGCTGCCGGCGATCAGCAGAACGCCGCTTCGGGTCTCTTCCTCTTGAGCCGTGCGCACCAAGAGATGTCCAAGCGCGAAGGTGCCAACGCCGCCTCGACCTCGCTGTACGAGTCCAAGCCCAACGCCGCTGCTGCGAAGAAGGGCGCCGCTGCAGGCAAGAAGGACGACGCCGCCAAGCCCAACGGCAACAAGCGAAAGAAGTCGGGCTCAGTCGATGACAGCACCTCCGCTGCCGGCCCTGCTTCCACGACCATGAACGCACCACCCGCCAAAGCTGTCAAGACCGCGAAAGGCGGCAAGAAGGCTGCCGCTGCTGCTGCTGCCGCCGCCGCCGCTACCGACGACCACGCTGCTGCCATGGCTCAAGGCAAGAACTCCTTTTCAAGCTCCAACGGCGGCGGATCGTACAAGTCGGAGAATGGCGACGACGACGATCAGCAGTGGGACAGCGACGACGACGGAGAAGGCAAAGGCAATATGGACGCCAAACGCAAGAACTTCCTCGAACGTAACCGACAGGCCGCGCTCAAGTGTCGTCAGCGCAAGAAGGCGTGGCTCGCTTCGCTGCAGGCCAAGGTCGAGTACCTTCAGAATGACAACGAGAACCTGCAGAACACCGTTGGGGCCTTGCGCAACGAAAACATGTTCCTCAAGAGCCAGCTGGTGCAAGCTACGGGAGGCGCTCCGCTGCCCAACATGCCCATGGGAATGCCGATGGGCATGCCGATGGCTCCTCCACCACACGGCGTCGACCCGCATCACTCGATGGGACCCTCACAGATGGGCATTCCTGCCAACATGGCTCCTCATCCGGCGTACATGCACCCAGGAGCTTCGGGTCCTCCCATGACCCAGGGACCTGGTGGCGCTTACGCACCGGCACACGCTCCTCACGGTGTGCCAAGAGGACCCGGCTTCCCAGATCACATGCACCAACGCCAGCAGGCAGGAGCAGGCGGTCGACCCCGGTCCGAGGAGGATGTGCTGGGCGGCGGCATCAAGCATGAACGCGAGTGGAGCTCTGCTTCCGCAGACGGATCCAAGAATGCCGGAGCAAGCGCGGCTGGCGCCACCATCAAGGTGTGATGTCCTGTCTCCCCCTGCGACCTTCGTCTGTGCCCTCTATACCAAGTTTGCCATCATCTGGGCTCGGACTCTTCTCCTCTCTTTTCTCGATCCTCGAGATTTGTACCTATGTTTTGTGTACTTCTCTACCTCTCTCTCTCTCACCCTCTCTACTTTTTGTCATGTACACTAAATATCTGCCCTCATCGAAGTTTGCAAGTGAATACCTTTTCGTTGCACCTGTATCTCTTCGGTGTCCGAGATGTGAGTGAGATTCGAGATGTGATTGACCAGGGTGCGGATCGGCTGCAGCTATGAGCAAGAGAGTCGGCATGCCATCCGGGACGAAGCACATGGCGTCCCGTGGCAAAACTCTCCGAATCGGTGTCCGGCGGAAGCGCGCGGTGTGCGGGATGACGTTGCTTGTTCACGCAGATGCTCGCCTGGATGAAGGCGTGACTGTTGAATTTCGGGAAGAAAGTGGAGAAAATGGCGTGCTTTGGTCGGCTGTACGATGCAAATCGTTGCGCATTTACGCCCGAGATGCTTTGCCGGAACGGTCGATGAGGAGGTGGGATGGGATAGTGACGAGATTGCTTTACCATCATTGCCATCATCGTCGACAAAGCCATACAGAGCTCCTTGCGTTGCGAAAGGTACAAAAGCAGCAGTCGCAATCTGCTAGAACGAAGATCGCTTCTCACATTCTCGACGCCGACTGAATATCGAGATCTTGATTCATTGCAAGCACGCACCTTCCATAACGGCCATACCTGTTCTGCTTCCGACGTCCCAGCGATGTCGTCAGCAGCAGTCTCAACCCCGTACACCTCCGCCGCCGAGGGCTCTGCCAAGCGGCGGTCCATCTTCAAACCCTCTACATGGAAGAAGAGCAACCGCGAGCAGGCGCACGATGCACTGGAGCACGCCGGCGCCGACGCACCCAAGGGAACCAACGAGACGGGACTCAACACCATCGACGGTGTCGAGACGGGTGCGCCGCTCACCAGCCTCGTGGGCGGTGAGGCTGCTGCTGCAGGATCGAGTTCCCAGCCGCAACCGTCGGGCGCACCCCCTGCTGGATCGCAAGCGAACCAAGCAGAGCCCTCGCAATCTCCATCGCAGCCATCGCAAGCACAACCTCCAAGTCCACCGAAGGAAGTCGGCTCCGGTATTCCCCACACCCTCGACGCCCAAGGTCGAATCGCCTTTTTCCGCCAAGACCAGCCCAACTACCACCTGTCCAACTCCTCCCCCGCCTACCCACTGCACTACAACGGCATCCGCTACGCGACCGCAGAACACCTGTTCCAATCCCTCAAGTTCCCCGATCGCCCAGATCTAGCAGCCAAAGTTCGACGAGCCAAGACGCCCTCGGATGCTATGCGAATCGCCCGCTCCCACACATCCCATTATCCGGCTGGATGGTTCAACGAAGGCCTGAACGTCAAAGTGATGCACGATGTGGTGCTGGTCAAGTTCTCCCAGTGGGGCAAACTGCGCGAAGCCCTGTTGGAAACCGAAGAGCGCGTGCTGGTGAATGATTCCCCCACCGACGTCTTTTGGGGCGACAGCGCGGGGAGGGGTCGAAACGTGCTCGGGAAGGTGCTGATGGATGTGCGCGAGGTGCTGCGCGAGAATTCCGGTGTGAGGTACGGGAGCGGGGCAAAGACTATGTAATCACCACCCCCTGGAATGCCACTGAGATATGACTTTCTGCTGGTCTGTGCCGGGTTGTGCGAGCTTTTGCGCTTAGAGGGCGGAGAGCGATGGGTTTGGGTGCGTGCAACCAAAACTTTTCATCGCGTCGTCAGGAAGAGTTGATCTTGCGCCGGTCAGTTGCGGCGCCTGAGGGCGATGCGCGCCGTTGCGCGGCAGGGGAATGGAGGGCGAAGAAGCCGCCGTCAGCTGCGATCACATGTCGTTGAGAAATAGGAGCCTATTGGCACAGATGCACATACACAGGCCGGACAAGTTGAGACGTGGTGCGATCCGATGAGGCACAGATAGCTCTGAACGTGCTTTGGGGGATGAGCTTGAGCATGCACTCGAATGAACCGCTCGCTGATCATCTTTGACCGAGGGAAGCTCCAAGACGCTCGCTTCACCGTCATCGGCTGGCCAAAGGAGTGAATGTGAGCACCTTTCATGGAGGCTACAGCGCTTCTTCGTTCGGCTCTTGCCAGCCGATTTGCCGTTCCCAAGCCGACGTTCGACGCAGGGTCAGCTCGGGTGATGGACAATGGAGGCAGGGGATTCCCGCGGGATTCTCCCGGCGGCGTTCCTGTTGGACGCCGAACGTCGAGGGCACTACTCGAGCCGAGCCTACTGACGCTACCGAACAGCACTAGTGTAGGCGTGACATCCGAATTCATCGAGCGATGCTGCCCTCGATCTCTTGTCAGACGCAGACGCTTACCTAGCGGCTTTTGAGATGCCTCGCAGCGTTTGTCGTGTTGCCTTTGTCCAGGATCACGTGGCACAAACGAGCTAGCCTTCTCGCGATCCTCGCTTCACCTGTTCTCGCCCTGGCAGGCCTGGGAGACAATACGAAGCGCGAGAACGTTCTCGCTGGAGAGGCCACAATACGTTTGACGAGTCCCTTCATAGCACCGACACTCCCACCACCACCACCGTTGACTTCGACCGTGTCACCTTCAACCGTATGCTTCCCATGAGCCTGCCATGAACATCAGCACGGATGAGACGAGAAAGACGAAACAACGTCCGCCAGCCGTACCTAGTCTTGTTCAATCCAACGTCTGACTACGAAGCAGTCGGAGATAGCAGCAATCGTCGATAAGACCTGCTCAACGGGCAACGTCAGAGCTCTCTTTGGCTGTTTCGATTCAGCGTTGGCTACGAATACAAGGCGAGACATGCTGTTCGAGATCGGCTGTCTACCTGCTCGCGTAGAGCAGAAAGTCTATGCAGCATCACGAGCACGAATGCTTCTTTCGCAACCCACTCACAAAGAAGGGCCAGCGACTTCACATAGCACATAGATTGAGATCATCATCATGGTCTCATCACTCCCACGATCCTCGTCTCGCCCCTTAACGCCCGACTATTCCTCGTCCTCCGCACGACGAGGTGGCACGGCTAAATTCGGCAACTTGCCGCCGAAATTTGCCGGTCTGTTCACCTGCCCGGCCACGTGGAATTTGCTTCTCGAATTGGCGGTAGCTTCTTATCAACCTTCTTTACACGACCGGGTTTCCGTTCCACCTCCATCTTCTTCGCACAGGCAACATCACCTTCGAACTCCATCCACAGCTTTCGCAAGATGACTTCGTCACCCGCCACCAATGCCACTGCGGTGCCCTTTGACCCGACATCGGCCATCGCACCGGATCGCAAACGCACCCTCATCATCGGCGCCGGCATTGTAGGCTCTTCGCTCGCCGCCATCCTCTCCGCTTCGCCCAACCAGCAGGTGGTCCTCGTCGACCGCTCGGTCCGCGGTCTGCCCGGATCCACAGGTCATGCACCAGGCTACGTGGGGCAGTACAACGAGCTGCCTGTTCTCACCGAGCTCGCTCGCCGGAGTGTGACAAAGTATCGCTCGATCAAGGACGGATTCGATGTCGTAGGCGGGCTGGAAGTTGCTTCTTCCCCAGCTGGGCTCGAAGGGCTCAAGAATCGAGCGGGGAAGGCGCGTGATGCAGGCTTGCAAGCGGAAGTGCTGAGCAAGACCGCTCTGGTGGAGAAAGCGCCCATCTTCATCAAGCGCACCGGCATCGAAGGCGGACTGTTCTTCGCCAACGACGGCACGGCTAACGCTCAACATATTGCGCGGTATCAGCAGGACATCGCTCGATCCCAACGTGCACTGCTGCTCGACGCAGACGTCGTTTCCATCGGCTCGAACAGTGTGCGGCTGAGCGACGAACGCGAGCTGGTAGCGGACAAGATCGTGCTGTGTACGGGAATCTGGACGCGCACCCTCCTGCAACAGCTGCCGATATTGCCCGTCGCCCATCCGTACATCTACACCGCCGAGCGGGCCCAGAGACCGGGAAAGACGCCCTTCGTTCGGTACCCCGAGCATCACGTCTACGTTCGCGACCACGGAGTCAAAGATGGGCTCGGGTCGTACGCGCACGATCCGATCCACGTCGCTTCCTCCGCACTCACAAGTTCGGCGTACGGATCGTGGGAGAGCAGCTTCGAGTCCGTCCTCAGCACCGCACTGCAACTGCTGCCAGAGGAAACAGCGACCGAGTTCAGCGTCAACCCGAACCAGGTGGGCAAGGAGCGCGCGTTCAACGGCCTCTTCAGCGTCACGCCCGATGGCAAGCCGTTGTTGGGTCGCGTGCGCGGGCAAGAAACCGTGTATGTGGCCAGTGCAATCTGGGTCACCCACGCGGCGGGGTGCGCACAGCTGCTTGCGGATGTGCTGCTGGACCAGCTGAAGGAGGACGACAAGTGGATGGTCGAGGAGCTCGATGTCAACCGGTTCGATGGACAAGAATGGTCGCAGCTGGAGGAAAAGGCGCTGAGCACGTATAACGACATCTACAACAAGGGCTCGCATTGACATCCCGCGCACGCAGGCACCGCTGGCACACACAGGCACTCTCACTTCACACTCGCTTCAAACTGTATCCTTTGAATCGTATGCAATTGCTCTTCCAAACGGTGACATGCGGGAGAAAAATCAAGCAGCAACAGTAACACCCCGGACCTTGAGGATGGCGGCGTCGATGAGCGCCTTGGCCTGCAGCTCGGCCTTCTGGAAGACCTCGACGGCGTCCTTGATCCTCCTGCTCGTCTCGGGGTCGGCGGCGATGGCAGCCTCGAGGCCAGCAGCGTTGTTGCCAAGGTAGTCGGTCTTGAGGTCGAACACCTGGGGCACGCCGTCGGCGCGGAGGGGGTCGACCTTGAGCAGCGGCAGCGTCGCCTCGGGCAACTCGAGCGCATACGTCTTGCTGGGGCGGTAGACCTTGCTTCCGGCAGGGCGGGCGGTGGTTTGACCAGAGATCATCTCGACCAGGGTGGGGGCCAGGATGGTCGTCTGCTGCGCACCGAGCTCGGGCATGGCAAGGACCTCGTTCATGGCAATGAAAGAAGCAGCCTTGATGACGGGAACGCGCTGCGATGGGTTGGCCACAGCAAGGTCGCGGTAGGCCTGGTAGATGTGCGCCATACGGGGCGACATGGGGTGCTGCGTCGCGGGGTTCTCGTAGACCAACCTCTCAGCGGGAGGGGTGAAGTGGGCGAGGATCTCGTTGTAGTAGGGCGAGATGTAGAGGCAACCGGCCTGGGCGGCGGCGAGCGCCTGGGGCACCGAGAAGAGACCAGTGCCGAGCGTCTGGATGCCGTGCTGGCTCTGGAGGATCTGCGAGGCGAGCATACCAGCGCCGGTGGTGAGGATCTTGATGCAGTAGCGCTCCTTGGTGATGCCGACGGCGGCAAACTCGCGGTCGTAGGCAAGGGCGTGGGCGACGATGCCCTCGGCATTGTAGGCGTGCGAGGGCGAGGCCTGGAGGAGTGCGCGGCCAGAGATGTTGCCAATGTTGAGCGAGCACAGCTTGACGCTCTGCGATGAGGGAAAACGAGAACAAAGATCAAAATGAAATAATGTCAGCCGGATGCACATGCAAGTCGTTGCGCCGAGCAGTGGATACTCACGACTTTGTCGAGGATGGTGAGCCAGTCGGCATCGGGGCTGTCGCGGATGACCTGCTCGAGGATGGCCTGGTTCTCCTCGGTAGCCAGGGCGTCGGCGACAATGAACTGGTTCGAGGTCATGTCGTTGGGGTGGACGCCGAGCGACTTGAGCTGCTGCGAGAGACCGACATCGAGGGTGTCGACGTCAATCTCGAGCTGCTCAGCAGCGCTGACAATGATGGGCACGGTGGAAGCGGTCATGGTTTCGGTCGTCGACTAGGAGTGGGTTCGAGATGAAAGACGTGGACAAAGTCGAGAGAGGCTGGTGAATATTTATGAAAGCGTGTGGGAGCGCTGATTCGAGAACAATAGGGTCCGAGGTCGAGTTGGCAGGCGAGCTACTCGGTCCAAGAATGTGTGTAACCGGGTGGGACAATGAGACGTAGGCACGCTGGAAGGCAAGCCAAGGAGGACAAGGGAGGAAACAGCCTCTGGAGCGCTCTCGGTGAAATTGGGCCCGACCGGCAAACGCGGGGCCCTCGGTGAAATTGAATTGCCGGCCACCGATGTGCGCGTCTGCTGCTGCAAAAAGCGAAAGAAAGGACTCGCCGGTCAACTTTGTCCCTCTAAACGACACGCAGCGACAGACAAACATATTGCTAGCCCGTGGCGGGAGTGCGAAGCTTCGACCTCACTGGCCCGTTGCAAGGCAGGGTCCAGGCTACCGAAATTTGCCCGAGCCTCCATTGTTGTAGCTCCTTCCGCCCCGGGTTGCGTCCACAGCATCGAGCATTGATTCATGTGCTCGGCCTGGGCGGACCAGGTGGGTGATGTCGTCTGATATATGAACGCTCATCCCTTCCACCTTGCCGTAGCACCACCACGACTTGTTCCTCCTACGACGACACGCACATCTGCCAACCATGCCAGGCGAATCCAATGACGTGCTGGGCCAGGCGTCCAAGCTGACAGGTCCCATCCAGCTCCCTTCTCATCAACTGCCGGAGCGCTTCTACCTCGGCGGACCACGCATCGCCTCTTTCCGCGGCGAAGCATCCAAGAGCCAGCGCGAACCCGAGGACTGGGTGGCTTCGACGACATGCTGTGCTGGCCACGACACACTCGGCCTCACTCGTCTCTCTGAGACCGACACGCTTCTCGTGGATGAGATCAAGAACGATCCGGCGTCATGGCTGGGACCTGCGCACGTCGGCAAGTACGGCAACGACACCAAGCTGCTCATCAAGCTGCTGGACGCAGGGCAGCGATTGCCGATCCACGCTCACCCTCACGTTGACTGGGCGAAACTGCACGTCAACCGAAACCACGGCAAAGCAGAGGCGTGGCACATCCTCACCCCTGGTGAGGTCTACCTGGGTCTCAAGGAGGGCGTTTCGGAGGCAGAGATGTTGAAGATGGTCGACGCTCAGGAGATCGAGACCATGCTTGCCATGATGCACCGAGTCGAGGTTCAGGAGGGTGACACGGTCTACGTCCCACCTGGACTGCTGCACGCGATCGGCGAAGGGATCCTGCTCGTCGAGGTGCAGGAGCCGGAAGACATGTCGATCCTGCTCGAGTGGCGCGACTTCAAGCTGGACGGCAAGAAGGATGGTCACCTCGGGCTGGGTTTTGAAAAGGCCATGACTGCCGTCGACGTTTCCACCCTGACCGAGGAGCAGCTCTCGTTGCTGGTAGTGCGCGCGCAAGGCAGGAAGTCGAGCAACCTGCTGGCTCAGTCGGCGCTGGAGTACTTCAGGATGGACCGATTCGAGCAGGATGCCGAGGTGGACGCGAGCTTCCAGGTGATTGTCGTTCTCAAGGGTAGCGTCGAGATCAAGGTTGGTGGTGGTTCGAGCAAGGCCACCGAGCTCAAGTCGGGCAGCACCACCTTGGTACGCCATGCTGATGGTGCAGTCCACTTCAAGACTCAGGGCGACGCTGCTTTTGTCGTCATCCGTCCTCCTCTGTAGTCAAACGCAATGTCACGGGATCATCATCGAATGCCAGCCGGCCTGTTGGACAGTGTTGTGAGCATGTGATGCACAACACGGCGACTCTTTTTCGTCAGATTTTCTTGCGCACATTTTTGAGTCGCCATTTTCCATATTTTGATGCGGATTGAATTTCCAAAACCGCTCCGCCGGCTATTCGAGTATTGCCGGATGCGACGTTTGCCGTGTGCAACACGCTTCGCCTTCGCTTCCAGTCGATCCTCACGCCTACTACCTGCTCGTCATCACATTCATCACCGATCTCGAGCTGCAACAATGACCGACAATGCCGAGACAGAGCTGCGCATACCCTCACCTCAGGCAGGTGTCGACCTCGTCGGCGTTCTGCATCGCAAACCTTCGTCTTCAAGCAACGCACCTAAACGCATCGCCTTGATCCTCCACGGTCTTCTCGCGCACAAGAACCAATGCTACCACCGAGCGCTAGCACAGGCGCTACCAATAGACTCGTATCGCTTCGACTTCCGCGGCAATGGTGACTCCAAGGGCGACTGGACCATGGGCGATCTCAGCAACGACGTCAAGGACCTCTCGAGCGTTATCAACCACCTGCATCACCAGCACGGCTACACTGTGGATCTCATCGTGGGGCATTCAAGAGGGTCCATGATCTCATGGATGTATCTTGCCAGGTCAACAGATGAGCTCAAGAGCGATCTCGGCGAAGCAGCATACGTGCCCAATCTCATAGTCGTATCCGGGCGATATCACATGGAAAAGGTGCTCCAGACCTACGGCAGATTCCAACAGGGTTTCGACAAGGACGGTTTCTACAGGTGGCAGATCACGAGCGCAGGTCAGAAACGAGAGTACGTTGTTTGGCCACACGATCTGCAGCAGATGTCCGAGTTCAAAACCCCGGCCCCGCTAATTGCCCAACTCAACACCAAGACCGACGTGTAAGTTGCTCGCCCTTCTCCCATCCTGAGTACTGACGCACGGGGGGCTGACATCGAATCGTGCCGACCCGTATCGTTGCTATCAGGCTCGTACTTCACGGAACAGCGGATCAGATCGTACACGAGGAGGATGCACACAGCTACTTTGGCGCTCTCGAGTCCGATAAGCAGCGCAGGCCCGGATCGCATCGCTTGCAGCTGGTGGAAGGAGCGGATCACATGTATCGCGGCCGCACCCAGCCTGTTGTTGACTACATCTGCGGCTGGTACGGTGAGCGCTTCAACAAGAACGGAACGACGACAAGAGTGTCTTCGCCGTCAAGACTGTAGTTGTAGTAATATTCAGTTGCAACGTTGATATCTCGAAGGAGGTTCCCACCACATCTCATCGATCCACAGTGTGACGTGGCGTCCCACCGTCGTTATTGCCTCGACCGACCTCATGAGCGCTTGGTGGTGCCGCCGATCAAGCTTCTTAAGGCAGGCTGAGCACCCACTTCGCTTCTCATCAGCAACGTCCAACTTGCCAACATCACGATATCAACACTTCTGTCTCAGACACCAAACGCAACACTGCACTTACACAGAATGCCTGCTGAAACGCCTGCCTCATGCCTTCTCTTCGTCCGCGTCTCGCAGCTGATGATTGCGAACAAAGACATCAACGACTTCGTCGATCGGCTTCAGTCCCTCTCGCTCGAGTACAAGCACGCCACGCACGGTCGAGCCATCGAAGACGACGCTCTCAAAGCTATCCTCGTCAACCAGGCCATGACCATTCCCGAGTACCGAGAGGTCGTCAAGGCCCTGACCGAAAGCGGACAGCTCACGGACTACTACACCCTTGCCAGCGCTCTTCAGAAGAAGGGCAGGGAGGTCCGATCTAAGTAATGGACATCCCCGATGTCGATCCGTCACTGCCGAGCCGAAGAATTCTTCCACTTTGCCAAGAACCTCGTTTACAAAAAGAGGGCTTTCTCTTTGACCACGATCCGGTAGCGAGCGACCCGGAACATCTCGAACCGCTCACAACGCAGCCTGACGCCGACGCCTTAGCATCAGCAGCCCGAGTCCCAGCCCTTTCTCGGAGGCAACCCTTCCGACATCACTCGCCACTCAGTCGTTGCTCTGACTTGCCTTTCGATGTCAGTTGCTCTTGTCTTCGCATCACTTTTTGCGCCCATCGTCCTCTCTCAGAATTCTAAGCTAGTCTGCTTTGTCTTTGCTCCTGCACAGACTGAATCGCAGCATAACTTGTTGCCACTCGGCGCTGAAGAGCCCGCCGATGTCGTTTGAGTTGCTTGATCGCGAGCGGAAGATCGGAATGGTGCAGATCGTGGATCTCGAAGGGAAAAGGCTGATATCTCGAAGCGAGGTCACTTCCAGCGATAGCTCGTCTGACCGTAGATCGGCTATGCTCGACGTGCAGCGCCAAGACCTCCGCGTCCACAGCTGCTCCTTTTAGCGCTGCTTTCCCCCTCTATTCATGGCTGCAGCACGCCGGCTCGCGTGGGGGGCGCCAACGAGCGATGTCGTGTGTGGGAGCAAGCCAGGCGCTATGGAACGCCTCGCTCCGTAGTCTGCATCCATTTCTTGGCGTTTTCGTCTGTCCTTCTTGACAACTTGGACCCTTGCTCTGATGTTCTCTGGACCAATCGCTGTTCGTCGAGATAGCGTTGCTGAACTGCCTTATCTGCCTGCCTTTGATCTTGTATGCACGGCGTGTTTGCCGGTACGAGGCGGCTGCAATGCCAGCGGTAACGCCGTGCTGTCCGAGGCCGCACTAGCTGACGTCGCGCCGCTGCTTTGGCGCTGGACGAGCCTGCGATCATGGAAGCTTGAGGCTACGAGTGTCTGCAACCGAGTTTGACCAATTTGCATCGGCAGACCTTCTTCCGTCCGCTCCTATCGAGACCATGAACTTGCTGGTGTACAAGCTCGAGCATTGCTTAGACCGAGCAAGGCACTGAAGCTCTCGATGGAGACTCAGAAGGTGTGCTGTAGCGCGGTGAGCTCCATGCAAGCGTTCAGACGTAGACGAGGACGAGCATGCATATAAAGTCGAGCTTCTTCATTCGTGATGACCGGAACGCATCCCCTACCTATCCCTAGACGATCTCCTTCCACCCCTAGATCTTCACAAGGATGTTGACGCCGACTCTCCTTCCTCTCGCCACTGTGGCCCTCGCGCTGCTCAGCACCAGCCAGGAAGCATATGCTCGCCCAGGCAAGCTTCGACCTGTCGAATCTGTAAGTCATCTTGATCTCGTCTTGCCACAAACATCCAGAAAGCAGCTTCGCACCAAGCTCATGACCGGATCGACTGACACGCAACTCGCTGTATGCCCTCACCTAAACACAGAAACGACTCCGAGACGACATCAAGCGTCACGACCTCCTCTCGGGCGCACGCAAGCTCCAGTCGCTCGCCTATGCCTCCTCGGAGCGCAACCGTGTCTTCGGCTCGCCAGGCCACAAGGCCACCGTCGAGTACATCCGAGATGAGCTCACCAAGGGCGGTCGCAAGGACTACTACGACGTCTACCTCCAGCCCTTCACCGCCACCTACGCCCAGCATTCGGCTGAGCTCGCCATCGACAACCAGCCTACCAAGGCCGCTACCTTCACCTACTCGCCGAACGGCGCGTTCGAGGACGTCGAGATCGTCAATGTGGCCAACGTCGGTTGTGACCAGGCTGACTACCCTGCCAGCGTCGAGGGCAAGATTGCGCTCGTCAAGCGAGGCACCTGTCCCTTCGCCACCAAGGTGGGCCGCGCCGGCACCGCTAAGGCTGCGGCTGTCATCATCTACAACAACGCTGACGGCGATGTTGCCGGTACGCTCGGCAGCAAGGGACCTTCTCCAGAGGGACCTTTCGTCCCCGTCGTCGGTGTCACTCAAGACATCGGTACTGCCCTCGCCACTCGCCTCGCATCCGGCGAGCGTGTCACTGCGGACCTCACCGCTGAAGGCGTCGTCGAGGACCGTCTGACGCACAACGTCATCGCCGAGACCAAGGGCGGCAACAAGGAGCAGGTCATCATGGTCGGTGCGCACTCGGACAGTGTCGTCGCTGGGCCAGGCATCAACGACAACGGTTCGGGCTCGGTCGCGCTGCTCACCCTCGCCAAGGAGCTCTCCAAGTACTCGACTCCCAACGCCGTCCGCTTCGCCTGGTGGTCCGCCGAGGAGTTCGGCCTCCTCGGTGCCGAGCACTACGTCGAGCAGCTCAGCCAGGCGCAGAAGGACCAGATCCGCCTCTACCTCAATTTCGACATGATCGCCTCGCCCAACTACGTCTTCAGCGTGCACGACGGTGATGGATCCACATTCAACGACCCTGGCCCGGCTGGCTCGGCCGAGGCCGAGAAGATGTTCGTCGACTACTTCAGGGACGTCGCCAAGAAGCCACTCGTCGAGGGTCCCTTCGACGGCAGGTCCGACTACGGGCCGTTCCTCGACGCCGGTATTGCTGCCGGTGGTCTCGACACCGGTGCCGAGCAGCTTAAGACCGAGGAGGAGGCGAGGATGTTCGGCGGCACCGCCGGCATCGCCTATGACCCCAACTACCACCAGGTCGGCGACACGGTGGACAACCTGGCCATGGAGGCGTTCGAGGTCAACGCCAAGGCCATCGCTCATGCCGTAGCTACTTATGCCACCAGCTTCGACAGCTTGGGCAAGAGGGGCTTGAGCAGGCCCGAGAAGAGGGCGCTCGCGGCCAAGAAGGTGGACCACAGCACGCACAGGTGCGGTGGTGATCTGGCGCTCATCTAGAGGCTCGTCAGAAATGAAAGCATACAGTGTCTAACAAATCTGTTCGAGTGGGGCTCTGAGCCGACAGACTGAGCTCTGACTTGAAGCGCATCGCTGAGATTTGACCGCAGTCCGCTTCGTTTGTCGAGATGCTGTCTTTGCTCGCGCACGACACTGCGGCCAGCCTGATCTCACGAGCAGCGACAAAGGCTAGCAGAAAAGATTCTATTATTCAAATGCGCGCGATCTCCTTTCCATAGAAGTAGTTGAGCGTCCAGTTGACCAGGATCAAGATCTTCTTCCTCCAGTCGTGCGTCCAGCTCAAGCTGGTTGATCGCCAACTCAACCATGCGAGCCTGCCCCTCAGCTTGACCTTGTCGTTCTGCCATACACCGGCGCTAGCACCCAAGTATGCGACCATGCGCTTCTCGTGGAACTTGAACGGCGTCCCCTCGCCATTGGCCGAGAGGTTCTTGGCGAGCCATTTGGCCTTTTGGACGGCGACTTCGGCGGTGGTGGGTAATGAGAGAGATTCAATGTCGGCAGCGTCTCCGATAGCAAAAGCGTCTCTGATGATGCGACCATTGGTGTAGTGAAGTCGCAGCTGGTCGTCGGTCAGTAGGCGGACAAGACCTTCTTTCGACTTGCGGCAGTTGAGCTTCTCCGTCAGCGGCACGTTGGCATTGCCCGTCGCCCAGATCAGGATGCCAAACTTGATCTCGCCCTTCTCCTTCGTGGTCATGCTGCCATCGCGCACCTCGGTAATATGCGTGCTCGTATGGACCTTGACGCCTCTCCTGCGGAAGGATTCGAGTGCATAGGTCGACAGATCCTCCTCGAAGTTGCTGAGAATGTTGCTCGCGACGTCGTAGATCGCGATGTTGAAGTACTCCTCGAGGTGCGGGAACATCTTGGCGATATCCTGGTGCATGGTGTCGAACAATTCAGCGGCGAGCTCAACGCCTGTTGGGCCGCCGCCTACGATGGCGAAATGAAGCAGCTCTCGTCGTCGCTCCGGTGTGGTGGTCGGCAGGTTGGCCTTTTCGAGTATGTCGCTGATTTTGTTTCGAAGCGCTGATGCATCTTTAGTGTTGCGCACTGCGAACGAGTGCTCGCCGACGCCGGGGATGCCAAAGTCGTTGCCCTTGCAGCCTTGACACAACACAATCTGGTCGTACGACACCTCGATGCGCTCTGGCTCGAACGAGTTGATCTTCGACGTGCAGTGTACCGTCTTCGAACCGAAATCGACACTGTCCACCACAGCCTGGTACAGCGAGACGGGTCGAGATCTTCGTCGAACGGGCTCTTCGGCGACTTTGAAGCCGAACAGTCCGCACAGAGCGCTAGCGAGCAGAGGCGTATAGGTGGTGATGGGGTCTGGCGAGATGACGGTGACCTTGTACTTGGAATAGTCGAGCTCTGCCGAGAGCGTGTACCCTGCCCATCCGCTACCGACGATGACGAGATGGATCAGCGAGTCGCTGTCTGTTCCAAAGGCGGCCGTGTTCATCTTGTCGATCTGGTCTGATGGAGCATGGTGGTCGAGAGACGCAGAGGCAGGACGTTGCTGCGAACAGGGAGTCGCATGACGGCTATGCAATGGATCGTGGAGCTCCCTCGTGTATTTACGAAGGTACGCCGACACAGATCGAGCTTAGCTCACTGCACATGCCCAACGCCGTCACAGCCGGATTGCAAACCACGTGGAAAAAGAACACCGGACGCCGGCTTGCTGCCAGCTTTGCGGAAAAAGGGCAATTTTCGAGATTATTTTTAAGAGCTGGTATGTTGTGGTGATGGATGCATTGATACCCACCAAAAAATGTAGTAGCCAGACTAGGGAGGTTTTGGCTAGGGTTAGGGTTAGGGTTAGGGTTAGGGTTAGGGTTAGGGTTAGGGTTAGGGTTAGGGTTAGGGTTAGGGTTAGGGTTAGGGTTA